>NC_051401.1:1702243-1704743 GCF_015228065.2 Penaeus monodon
ATGAGACATATTCTGCTCTCTGTCCATCTTCTATCTCGCTGTCTGTCTATCTATTCATTGATTTCTGTGTCTCTCTGTAAGAAAACGAGAAAACGACATATCGCCGTCAAACGTAGCTGTCGTAGGGGAAGTCGCTGCAGTGGCATAAGTGGTAGCATGCTGAACCGTGCTACCACTTATGGGTGCGCGTCCAATCAGGTAAGGGTGCCAAATGACCTCTCTGTAATAAATTGGGAGAGGCCTAGATCCTGCAGTGGAATGAATGGCTATTGAAGAAAGAAACAGCAAACATATATGTATATAATATATATATATATATATATATATATATATATATATATTATAATATATATATTATATAATATATATATATATAATATATATATATATATATATATATATTATCATATATATATATATATATATAGTCTATATATTATATATATATATATATATATAATATATATATTATATATATATATATATATATATATATATAATTATATAAGTTATATATATTATATATTTATTATATATTCGTAGTGATTTTTTATTGTGTGATGTGTTTTGTGTGTTGTGTGTGTGTGTGTGTGTGTGTGTGTGTGTGTATGAAGGGTAAATGGAGGTCATTAACAGATGGAACCGGTGATCTTACCTCACTCCCCCCATACTTCTTCCAGCTGCTTCAGACACTTCCGTAGCTGGGACGCTCACTACTTGTGCCGAGGATGACCTAGCTTATTGAATTCGCAGGGTGGTCGCTGCGTGCTTTGGGCTCGCAGGACGAATGCACAACCTCCGAAGGAAAAACACTCGACTGCTGCTGAATACCATGTCTATAGAACCATGGGAGTACATGTTTTGGGCCTCTCTTTATTTCTTTTCCCTTCCTTCTTCTCCCATAAATGTGTTAAACCATTGGTTTTGTTGGGTAAAAATGTCAAGTGACAGCAAATGGCACATTCTCACACTATTCTCCTGACCTCAGATTGCATTACCATGTGATTGCGGTATGCGGTCAATAAACATGAATAATTAATTTCTCTTGTTTTTAGAGATTAATTTCTCTTGTTTTTAGAGATTTATGTTGTTTCATCTGCAAAAAATTTAACGTGTTCATGATTTTATTTTATCATGAATATCATTTCATTTTATCTCGTTCCTCCCTTGCCCTGACCTGACCGCATTTTCTCCCTTCCGGTTGTTTGGGACATGGAAAGGGTCAAGAGAGGACCACTCGTTTTTCCTGCAATTTGGTTATTGTTGTTTTGTTTGACACCTTGGTGACTAACAGTAGCACTGTTACATTGCTCATTGGTGACACTTTATATCGGCGCTAGAACGGAGCTTGTAACAGAATTTTATATAAATGTATTATTTTGAATATAGCATAGGATCTCCCCCCATATAGTGCACAGGATTGCCCGATATTCCCAGGGTCGTGTAAATCGCCTAATAGATCTCAGATCTGACATTCAATAGTAGGTACAGGTAAAACTGAAGTTATTCGCTCAATTGGCAACTTTCGAGTCAGTGTGACCCGCAGTTAAGTCCGTTAATTAATGTAGGACTAGGGTTTAAGCTAGAATAATTGTTTGCTTATTAATCACACCCTTCTCACCCTCTTGAAATCGCTTGCATGTTTTAGGTATATCCCAAGCAATCAAGTGATTCGTGATAAGTTTAATACCCGTAGGAAATGTCACGAGTGCCCATCACAGATACGCAGGAAAGAGCAGATTATTCAGATTTTCTGACCCCGAGAAGATTTGCTTGCTAAAGGGCTTGCAAATATTTTTTCACCAGAAGATCGCCAGAAGACCAGGATGTTCATCAGAGCAGGTATTAAACTGCTCCATGATGTAGTGGAAGGGCGCCACCTGCTGGGACACCCATAGATCTAGTGAAGGACCAGCAACTCGCCAGCACAGGTACCAGGTCACCCCAGGATGCTGTGGATGGGAGCCGCCAGCTTGGACGCCCGCAGATCAAGTCAACCCCAGAAATTCGTCAGGACGCCGCCGAGTTAGGCCTGGACAAGGACTACGAGGAAGTCTAGATGAATCCCAAGTCAAGCAGGACCTGTGCGAGACCTATGAGGACGTGTGGACGTCGAGGACGGACAGATTACACCGAGGACCAGGAAGAAGAGGACGACATAGTCGAGCAGCCACGAAAATGCACCAGGAAAGTGCATGTGGGAACGAGATGAGTAGCCAAAGTTAGATCTAAGGTGCCTCGAGGGTGAGGCATGAGTAGGTGGCCAAGCAAAATGAAGGGTATATGGAGATCATTAACAGACGGAACCAGTGACCTCACCTCATATATATGTATTTATATGTATATATATAAATATACATACATACATACATACATACATATATCTATATAATATATATATATATATATATATATATATATATATAGAGAGAGAGAGAGAGAGAGAGAGAGAGAGAGAGAGAGAGAGAGAGAGATGGATAGATAGATTATATATATATAT
>NC_051401.1:1707243-1709743 GCF_015228065.2 Penaeus monodon
ATAGGTTATAACTGGTAGGACACATTGGTTAAAGACTCTTTTTTTAAAACATAATGGCAAGGAGCCCCTTAGTATGCTACTGTGTCTGCCAAAGGCGCTCCAGCCTAGACTGATGCGTCGCTTAATTTCTTCTTCGCTAGATGTGTTTGTCTGTACGAGTTGTCCTAGGTACATATACTTGTCTACTACCTCTAGACTTTCTCTATTCAGATCAATTATTAGTTGCCGTATTTCATTTGCCGATTCACTGAAGAGAACAATATCATTATCAAATCTTGGATTGTTTAGATATTCGTCTCCTATCTTGATACCCTTTCCATTCCACTCTAGCTTTTTTAATATTTCCTCAAGACAATCTGTAAACAGTTTTGCTTAGATGATATCGCCCTGTCTAACACCTTTTTTAGTTGTTATTTTGTCGGTTTCTGTGTGGAACTTGATGGTTGCTGTCCCATCTTTGTATATGTCTTCCAGTATTTTACAATATACCTCCTCTTCTCCCTGTTTTCGGATAGCTTCCAGTACTGCTAGTATCTCTACAGAGTCAATGAATGCCATACACAGGGGTTTCCTATATTCGTTTATTTTTTCCTTTATTTGGGTGAGCGTGTGGATGTGGTCTGTTGTTGAGAATCCAATGCAAAGGCCTGCTTGTTCTCAAGGCCGGTTAGAATCCAGACGGTTAGAGATGCGAGCTGTGATGACTTTTGCGAATAGTTTGTAAGTAGCTGAAAGGAGGCTTATTGGTCGATAGATTTTTTAAAATCCTTTCTCCCCTTTTTTATGTATCAAAATAATTGTTGCATTTTTCAGGCTTTCGGAGTTTTCCCATTGATAAGGCATTTGTTAAAAAGATTGGCTAGTTTCACTGTTGCAATTTCTCCTGCATCTATTTTAAAGTCAATACTAATTCCATCTTCCACCGGTGTTTTCCTTCTCTTCATGCCTTTAAGCGCTCTGTTTATTTCTTCTGTTGTGATGCTAGGTACGTCTCTAGTTACCGCATTCGCTTCTATCCATGGCTGTTCATATGAGTTGTATAGATCCCAGTAAAAACCCTCCACTACTCTTATGATTTCATTCTCCTTGTATGTCACTTCTCCATCTGGTTTCTTTATTGCATACAATTGATTTCTCCCTATTCCGAGTCTTCTTTTAACTGTTTTCATGCTAGTACCTGAGATCACTGTTTCATTGAATTTCCGTACATCTTCACTCTTCTTTTTCTTTATAGCCTTTGTTATTCGGCTAATTCTATTTTGTCCCTGATTGACGATATTTTTATGACCCTACGTTTTTGCATAAGCTCTTTAGTTTCTACCGAGAACTTGCTGGAGCTTACCGCCTACTTCTAGTGCAGCTTCCTTTATTATGTCACTGAACTGTTTGTTGAATATATTATATTATATATATACACATATGTGTATACACACACACACACACACACGCGCGCGCGCACACACACACACACATACACACACACACACACACACACACACACACACACACACACACACACACACACACACATACACACAAATATATCTATATCTATATCTATCTATCTATCTATCTATCTATATTTACATTCATATTCATATATATATATATATTTATATTAAAAAAAAAAAAAAAAAAAAAAAAAAAAAATATATATATATATATATATATATATATATATATATATATATATATATATATATATAATATATATATATATATAAATGTATGTATATATAAGTATATGTATATATATATATATATATATATATATATATATATATGCATATATATTTACTTATTAATCATACCATCGACGATCGGCCGTGCTGACGGCATCCTTCCCTTCGGCTCCACCTGATCTCACTTCAGCGCCACCAGGCTGCGTGACACGACAGAGCGCAGGGCGGGAGGATTAAGGTATACACTTTTCGAGAACATTCCCTCCGATGGTTTTCAATTACTTTTGGAAACTTGTTCGTTTCCCTTTAGACAGTATCTCACATAAATGGCATCAGTGCGTCGGCAAGATTTACGGACGGGGGAAAAGGGGGGAGGGAGAAAAGATAAGGGAAGGAAGAGAAGGGAAAGGGAGGGGCGATGGAAGGCAGGACAGAGCGAAGGAGGGAGGATGGGAGGAGAGAGCAGGAAGGGAGTTAGGGAGATAGCAAAAGACAGACAGTCAGAGACACAAACAAAGAGAGAGAGAGAGAGAGAGAGAGAGAGAGAGAGAGAGAGAGAGAGAGAGAGAGAGAGATTCACAGCACATTAAAAAAATAATTACGGTACTATAGCAATAACATCCGAAAATAATTGAATAAATAAATCTTAATCAATGAAGGTGAACTCATGATAAGGTAATGTGTGAACTGAAAATTCTTAGATATCTAAAAGGAAAAGAATGCTAGCTGTTTCTCAGATTATTATACAAAGAATTTATTGCACCGTGTAAACTACCAAGAACATGTAGCTGTTCTGTGTTCCTGCAAAAGAGAGATTA
>NC_051401.1:1727243-1729743 GCF_015228065.2 Penaeus monodon
ACTTAATTTTCCAGAAGATATATCCCGGAAAGCAATAAATTCAAAAAGAAATTAAAGATAACATAATAGTCGAAATTTTATATAACCATACATATCATCAACCATTTATTTAGCTTTAGTCATAAGTACCAAAGGAAGAACGTTGGTCCGAAATAAAAAATAAATAAAAAGGTATCGTGATATACTTGTCTTGTGAAATTCTTATTACACGTTTGGTACATTATTTCACTAAATAGGAAAAATCTAGTTGGTCAAATTACGTTTTTGAAACTTTTTGTGCAACCATACACCGATTTCCATCACATTTGCGTTCATCCACTCTTGTAGAAAACAAACACACACACACACACACACACACACACACACACACACACACACACACACACACACACACACACACACACACACACACACACACACACACACACACACACACACACACACACACACACACACACACACACACACACACACACACACACACACACACACACGCACGCGCGCGCGCACATATAAACACATACAAAGAGAGAGAGAGAGAGAGAGAGAGAGAGAGAGAGAGAGAGAGAGAGAGAGAGAGAGAGAGAGAGAGAGAGAGAGAGAGTAGGATTTTTATTGTCTGTGAGTGTATTATGATAAGGATTTTTTATATATACATATGTATATATATATATATATATTATATATATACATATATATATATATATATATATATATATATATATATATATATATATATATATATATATATATATATATATATATATGAGCCTGAAATACAGATAAGATGACCTTTTTTTCAAAGATACCCTTAAGAGCAAACATTTTTCATTTGTAGGTCACATCTGTTACCCTGATAATACAAAAGCATTTATTTTCTGTATGTGAAAATATTAGTCTTTTATGATAATAAAATCTTTCTATCTACCTATGCTACCTACCTATATCTCTGTCTGTTTGTCCGCCTACTTAACTGTCCATCAATATACCAATGCTGCCACAGCACTGACGGACATAAGGTACATTTTAAAGTTAGCAAGAAATAGTTGGAATGCGGGACAGCATTCCGTAGATTGCAATGGCATATTTTTAAAGTTGTAAAGTCGTGAGGCAAAAGATGTTTTAAAGCTGCCTGGGCGATAAGAACCGCAATTTATTTCTTGGTGATATTTTTCTTTTGCTTTTCTATGCAAAAAATAAGAATTTTTATTAGAAAAAAGGTCAATGATTTAAAGACAGGTCTTTTTAACACGCTGTATAAAAGACGAGTATAAAAACTGCTGATCTCGTGAGAAAAAAAATCTCAACCAAGCAGAGAATCATCATCAGAATCAAACAGTAAATAATAATGGGTTCTTCTTCTTTTTTCTTCTTCTTCTTCTATTCTCTTCCATTTTCTGTCTCTTGTGCAGCTTTTCTTTTTTTTTACTTCTTTATTTCAGATCTGACTTTCCCTTTCTCTTCCTCTCTCCAACTCTCCCCTTCCAGTGCCTTTCTTTCTCTTTTGATTCATTTTATGGCAATATTCTCCTCTCTCCCTTTCTTCGTTTTCTGTCTTTATTTTTTTCTCTCTACTCTCCCGTCTGAGTGTTCTGTCTCTTTACTTGTTTCTCCGTATCTTTTTTTATCTTCTCTCTCTCTCTCTCTCTCTCTCTCTCTCTCTCTCTCTCTCTCTCTCTCTCCTCTCTCTCTCTCTCATTCTCTCTCTCTCTCTCTCTTTCTCTCTCTCTCTCTCTCTCGTCTCTCTTCCTCCTCTCTCATCTCGCGTCACTCCTCCAGTGTATCTCTCTTCTCTCTCCCTCCTCACTCCGCCCCCCCTCTCTTTCTCTCTCTCTTCTCTCTCTCTTCTCTCTCTCTCTCTCTCTCTCTCTCTCTCTCTCTCTCTCTTTCTCTCTCTCTCTTTCTCCCTCCCTCTCTCTTTCTTCCTTTTTTTCTTTCTCTGCTTTGCCTCCACTGCAATGAATCTCGATCCCCAACCGGAAGTGACAACTAAACTCAACTAAATTGCTTTACACAGATTTAGTCTGTATCACTGATGCGATCTCTTTGATCTCAGTGTTAATCCCGAAGTCTCATATGGAAACGGATACTGTAAGGGCAGATGTAATCTCGTTAACTTAAAATTTATTACCTCCGCTTAAAACTGATGTCAATTTCCTTTCTTTTTTTGAAAAAAATCTTATGTTACAAAAAGGGCTTCGATAAATTGCTTTACAAAGTGGCAAGCTTAAAAATGAAAGTATTGTAAGCCTTTGAAAATTAATGACCTGCCACTAGAATCAATTTTATGGAAAACAAATGACGCCGTTATAGGACAATTGTCTTTATCATTCATTCATATCATGCATGAAAAATCATTGGCTACGATACTGCAGACCTCTATTACATCACCCAGATTATCATTAAGCCAATAGCCTTTATACTATTAAGGTGTAAATGACAGACCTCTACATCCTTAGCCATACGTGTTGTGCGAATTTCGCCACTAAATGTCATTGCT
>NC_051401.1:1734743-1742243 GCF_015228065.2 Penaeus monodon
CACCACACACACACACACCACACACACACACACACACCACACAAACACAAACACACATATGCATGCACACATACATACACACCACACACACACACACACACACACACACACACACACACACACACACACACATATACACAATCATGCATGCATCACACACACACTGATATTTAGACCATGATATTGTTTTATATTCGAGTGCACTGGCTCTTTTTCAGGTTTCGACTGGGTCTTTTCATAGCCGCCGCTGTGACGTGTGGCCTGATATCAGTGATGATGACTTGGGTGACGACACTGGTGACGCTGACTTTCTGCCAGGACCTTCATCCGAAAGTATCCTCCCAAAATCTGAAGTAGAGATCTGAGAAAATTCAGAGGAGGTGGGCGAGGATCGACATCCATTACCCAGTCCTGCCTGAGTATGAACGCATCCCTCCTCGACTCATGTTGCCTTCCAAGGATTATTTATTCAGGATTTTCACTCCACGCATGGTGGGCCACATCACCTTTCAACGCAAAACAGAAAGATATGAGGGCAAGCTTCAAGAACCGCGTTGACATTCTTTCCTAAGGAAGCACCATCTTGAGAACCTCGACGCCAAGCTCTGCGAGGAGGAACAGGCCATGGGACCAGCCAGGAAGATCGTGTTAGCCCTGCTAAGCACCATCACCACGGCCTACACCAATACGATCTTCGCAGAGAGCTTCTTCAGCAGCCTGGAGATTATCCGCTACCTGAAAAGCTCAACACTGCCCGGTCGAACGTCTCCGGTGGGGACTGCACCTATTTACACAGCTTAGTCATTTATGCCAAAATAATGTTGAAAGAACCTTTTTTTCAAATTTGCCATAAGAATTGTGCTGCAATATTCATACTTTTTATTTTTGTATTACGTTGTGACAAAAGGAAACATGTATGTTTAGTTCTGTGTCCTTATCCCTAAACTTATATAATGATTTTGATATTTATCAGGCATTTATATGCAAATATAAATGTTAATCAAATAACATTAGATAAGTATATTATTCACTCTACAATATATATACATTCACGAGCTTCACTCATTTATGTAGACAGTGTTAAAGGTTAACGTAATGGAAATCATTTACTGTGAAATGTTTTGATTAATTATCATCGAGGTCGGGCAGTAGTTTCATTACCGTTTAATTAGTGAGATCAGATTCCAAACTGCGTGAATATAGGAAAAAATAATAATGTTATGTCTGTTATCAATTATGACTATATCAATAACTTTCTATTTGCGTTAATGGGAATATAGTTATTTCTCGCTTTTATTGTGTATAGAACAGCAACAGGTTTTTTTTTCTTTTCTCTTTTTTACCTTAAAGCGTTTACAGTTTTTTTTTGTCAACACATTCACATAATAATAAGATTACAGAATAATGATAATTCTGGAACAAATAAATAAATAAAAATATCAATCCCGCAAATATATTGTAAAACGAGGTTGCACTCACGAATGCCAGGACTAGAATGATGTACCAATCAATGTTAAGTATAAGAAAATAGTCATAGGAGAAACACAAAATGACATACACAGTAACAAAAACACCACTTACACTTGTCATAAATACCACCCAATCATGAAGTAGCCTAATTGTGCCTTGTTTCATCAAACCCGGTGACTGAAGTGGCACAGTATTCCTTATGGGGAAAATCTCAACGTGCTTTTCAGGGGCAAACATGCCACGCCAGATTCAGGGAGAAAATCGTAAAACCAAATATTTGCCTCATTTCTGGAGACGAAGTTACTGGAAGGGAGGTTTGATTAGTTGGCCCAAGAAGATGGAAAGAGAAGAAAAAAGAGAAGATGAAAATGAGGAAAAAAAGAAGAAGAAGAGAAGAAGAAGAAAGAAGGAGAAGACGAAGGAGAAAAGAAGGAGAAGACGGAAGAAGAAGAAAAAAAAACGACGGAAAATAGAAGAGAAAAAATATGAAAAATAAGAGAAGAAAGTGAAGAAGAAGAGGATGAGGAAGGGGAGGGGGGAGAACGAGGAGAAGAGGAGGAAGAAGAATGAAGTGGAACGAAGGAAGGAAGCAGAGTGGGGGTGGGGAGGCGGAAGGGGAAAATGAAAAGCAGAAAATGAAGAAGAGCAAGAAAACGGAAAATAAAAGAAGCAAATGATGACAGCAACAGTAACAAGAGTATTATCACATGAGGTCTAGGATTCTAGGTCGCACAAGTAATGTTGCCACATCGCGCTGCGACATAGCTTCCATTTCATAAGTGGATAAAATGTCGCGGGGACGGCATGTTGCCATTTATGTCAATACGTTGCGGATCGTTGTCGACAGGCCAGATTTAGGAAGAAGTGTTGAAATTACAGCAAACATAATTTAGTATATAGAATACATAATAACAATGGTATCAGATATATAATCCTTATATCATATATCTTTTTTCTTTGGGTATTAATAAAATATTTTTGTGATGAGCATAACTTTATTGGTCAGTGGGGATCACCATTACTTTTGCTATTTGCTCCAGATATTGCAAATCTACAAGAATATAAATTCCTAATTTCGCAATAAGTGATTTGATCCTCTTATTCATAAGCTGGCACTTCTTCTAACCCGAAGGGATGTTTCCTGCCAGCTGCATGGTGCTCGCGATTCAGGGCTAATTTGTGCTGCTTCTTTTGGTATTTTGCAGCGAGAAGCGGCAGCATCCTGGCAAACCCATTATGCCATCTTCCCAACACATTATTTGTTCGGGGCAGATCATCCTTCTCTCGTTGACACATGTTCCAAGACTGCTAGGGAAATTTCCCAGGAATTTCCATATCACCATGCATATGGTGGCCAACATAGGTTTCTTGGAAATATTCTGCGAACTCCAGAAGCCCTATCATCTTTGCAAATTTCGGCAAGGAGTATCCTCATGTAATGGTGGATGTCGTCCAGCGGAACAAATGCCAGAACCAGGAACCTCCTGACGGCGAAGGCAGCAGCTTCTCTATACCGTGCAGCGAGACCAAGATTCTGGAGGTCTCTCCAGACAGACATCCAGCAACCTCTGCACTCGGAGAATTCCTCTGCACCCACCTCGCGCAGACACCGCAACATGGTGTCTGCCCGACACTGAGTCCACCCCGTCATACAAGTTTGCGACCTGCCTTCCATGCACCTCACATATCAGTGATGATAATAATGATGATGTAATGTTGAAGATGATTAGAACGACAACAGCATAATAATATAAAGATAGTAGCAATGATAACGTTAAGGATAAGGTTAAATATAATAATAATAATTATAATGGTAATTATGTAAATGGTAATAGTGATAAGATCTCATATGATAAAGCAAATAAACAGAAATATCCAAACGATTGCACCAACGAAAACTAAAAACGATTCAAGCTAACAAGCACAGAAAAATAAAGAATCCGTAATGAAATCGGAGCAACTCTTACAAGCGAAAGGAAACGAGTCCAACAAGACCTTGGATCAAGAAAACACCGCCAGGCATTTAAAGCCCCCTCCTCCCCCCTCCCCCCTCCGCCACCAGATGTCAGCACTGTGGCCGGTATCAGAGCGCGGATTAGACCTTGTTCAGAAAACCGTGGATTAGAGTCCGGAGTGGGCAGAGAAAAAGGCCGTCGGATTGCTGTTTTGATGATGAAGGATATTAATTAAAAGGCGATCAAGTTGATTTATTTTAATCGTCCAGTATGACTGAAAAGCATGAGAGTGTTTAGATAATAATAATTGTAATAAGAGTTATGAATTAAAAATGAAACTCATGATAATGATATATGTCTAATTCATAAAATCATATAAATAAATATATCAGTACTACTCAATCTCTCAGTGGCACATGATTATTACATATTCTAATTAACTACAAGCAGATGTTATGAATATTCATAATCTAACTATATGAATATATCATAGTTGATTTTAGGAACAGCTGTAGCATCACCCTTATTTTTACCACTTCTATCATTATTGTCTGTTATAGACTTTTTGTTATGCAGTATATCTTCGCGTTTATCAATCGGGTTTATGTCTTTAATAATAATAATATAAATGAATGAATAAAACAATAGATAAATATATATATATTATATATATATAAATATATATATATATATATATATATATATATATATATATATATATATATATATATATATATTTTTTTTTTTTTTTTTACGGACAAATATTTACTTTGGCCAAGTTCTAGGAATGTCCTTACTGTAAGTGCTAAATTATCACGTTTTTATCATAGAGTATATTTATCTTGCTACTGTAAGTAGTACAATATATATATATATATATATATATATATATATATATATATATATATATATATATATATATATATACATTTTTTTTACAGTTATCATTATTACCAGATGTCTTGTCAGTGACATACAAGTAGTATTACTTTTATCATCTCTATTAGTTAATACTTTTCCATATTAATTTTCACTTTATTTTATTTCGTCTTTGTTTTCGTCTATCGTTATCATTATTATCAATACTTTTATCATTGATGTCATTATTAGTTATAGTCATTATTATCATTATTGTTATTACTGGTTTCCATTTTTCAATTTTGATAATAATCATTATTACTATTATTATCATTATTATTATTATTAATATTAATATTAATATTATTATTATTATTATTATTATTATTATTATTATTATTATTTTTAGATGGTATTTATTGTTATTTATCATGAGTATGAATATTGTAGTATGTGGAATATTTTCAGGAACAAGAAATTGTTTTTAGATTTTCTATGGCACATCTCAATTGTCTTTTTTTTTATGAGAGCGTCGTCATCTCTCGGTGAGCAGGAGGGAAGAATGGTATTTTAGTAGTTGGTCAGAAAATAACATTTAAAGATTTTGTGCAGTTTCAGTGGATACGAACATTTTATGGTATGCATATTCAAGATTGGATTATCAAGTTGTATTTCATAGGACTTGGAAATCTAATTATGATATAATTCATAACATACGAGCAATGTAATTTACATCGTTGAGTGTCTGCCGTACCCTCCTCGAATATTGTGTACATTCAAGCTTACAGGTCCAGTGTACCAGTGGTGATATGATGTGTACTGGGCTACTAGCATCAAGGATCAAAGGGAGTGGAGCCATTAAAGTGAGTCTCATTTTTTAAGTAATACATGTTATTAACAGTGTTAAGAGACATTATGATTCTTTTCAGTGCTTTCATTACTATTCCAAACAATATTTTTGGTTTGTTTTCTGTTTGTTGTGAAATTCTAAATGCAATATTATGATCAAGGAACTCATCAATTGTGATATCATTTAATATGCAATGTTACTGTAGATTAGGCTAATAATATATTTTTGCAGATTACTACCCTTATTATGTATGATGAATTTATGTGATCTATGAATATTAAGAGTTTATAAAGGTAAATGTTTTGTTAGCTTATTGTCGCAATGTGGAAATGCTTCTGTGCATTAACTTTCAGTTAATAGTGATTTATATAGTCATATATCTGTGCTCATTTTACGTCAGCTTCCTATAATTGTATATTTATTTTATTAGATGCTTGATTCCATATTATATTTGGAATGTTATTCACTAAAAGTTATTTTTTCTGACTATTGCTGGTCGAAACTTTTCTCCAATTAATGAATATTACGGCTAATGGGTTTGTCATTCTTAATTTTTAGTACAATTATTATCTTCATTATTAATTATCATATTATCATTATTATGATCATTATCATCATTATTATCATTATCATCATTATTATAATATCTATCATTATTATTATCATTATAATTTTTGTGCCTTGTGGCATCTATAAGATGAAAAGGCAGTTCGTTGAGGCAGTTCGTTGTCGCTTGCGACCTCGTTCAGCCAACTCCTGCGACGCCGCTGGAGCCAAACCATATCGGTCTATACCGTTCATTTGGGTCCATCAGCTGTGTGGAGAGAGGGAGCCTGCTGCATGGGCAACAAGATGCTCCTCACATTCTTTTGCCTAAGCATTGACTCTACCTATACGGGAGTCGGTAGAGACAATAATGTCATAGTCAACATTGACTAATGGTGGCCTCCGATATATATGGGTATGTGCGTGTGCGTGTGCGTGTGCGTGTGCGTGTGCGTGTGCATGTGCATGTGCGTGCGTGCGTGCGTGCATGTGTGTGTGTGTGTTATAATAAAGAGAGAGAAAAAATATATAAATATATACATATATGTATATATACATTCATATATATATATACATATATATATATATATATATATATATATATATATATATATATATATATATCACTAATTGCAATAAAAAGGCAGAACTGACCTTGTTTTTTTAGTATTCGTTCCTTAAGTTTTTCAGTTGATATATTTGTAACTAATCTTCATACATACTTTAATAAAATCGAAAAATTCCATATTTGTTTTGAATCCACATTTAATCTAGGCAAGCAGTGTCAGCACCAATTTTAAAATGCACAGCCTTAGATTCACAAACTATTCTGACCTCCATTTATTTTCAGTTTATTTTCCTCTCGTCCTCTTTGTTGTTCTCTTTCTGTGTGGCATCCTATTCTATTCTCTGTCTGTTTGTTATTTTTTTCTTTTCCGTGATCGCAACTGCTGTTACTGCTTTTACATAGATCTATTATCTGTCATTATTATTAGAAGGCTATTATCGCTGTTGCCATTGTGATAATAATCCTCTTGTTATCATTATACCTGCTGTTGTCTGTAAATGTTTGCATGCTCATGTAATGCGAGTTATTGCTGAACAACAGTGATATTGATAAGCATTACCTATCAATATTTCAATAACATTAACTTACTACCGTCATCATTGTGTCACTTATCTTCATTCTTTACGTATTTAATCAGGCTAACAATACTACTCAAAATCCCTTGGCTGTACGTGATCGACAGTATAAATCATTAAAACTCAATCATTATAGTTTTGACAGAGAACTTCCCTTTCTTCGTTTGTCGAGAAGACTTTTTGAGGATATAATACTTATATTTCTTTCTCTTTTCTTTTCGATCCATTCTACTCATTATGATGTTTATAAAAAAATCTGCTCTGTCCATTTTTCGTGTTTATTCTGGATTGTTATTCATATTATTACGCGCTGCCTTTGTATTTTGTTTTGTTACATTTTGTAACAAAGCGTCATCTTCATTTATATTTATCCATTTGTCTTCGTTCTTATTTCCGTATACATTTTCTCTCACACTGTTCTGTAGTAATTTAAGCAGTGTATTCCCGTGCTAATTATTCCGCAGATTGAACGGATTGTTATTTTTATTATATGAATAATCTGACTGTTTACATGTGGTAAGCTATGGGTTTCAGTTTAATCATTTTTGTTTCTTTAGGTTGTTCATGATAACAATGCATGTTACACATGCTTGATGTTCCTGTAGTAGATTTCTCGGGATATTTTTTCTTTCATTTTTTTAATATATTGTTCTCGCGGCAGCCTGGAAATAAGGTTTC
>NC_051401.1:1749743-1752243 GCF_015228065.2 Penaeus monodon
TACCCACACTTTTGATTAAAAGTAACGCATGTTAAGTTACAGGTAACTTCTAGGTCCCCGGGAGTAACAAAATCGCATAAATAACCTAATAAAAGGTGACCAAGACCTGAAACTCCATGCTAACTGGAGGACAAGACGTAATTAACATACTAAACGAGAGGAAATCATGTGTATCGAAATTTCAATACCGCACCATAAAGATTAACTATTAACCAGGGCGACAGCTTAGAGCCTGAATACAAAATTCGCTGCATTTCTGTTGCAAGCCTAAAAAGGGCACCGATTTAAGGAAATAAAATGAAATTTGACAAATAAAAAGAAAATGCAGAAGGTATGAACCAATAACATAGATTTAGAGGCTGTAAACTTGGCAATTACTTAAAATGTCAAAGATAATTATTGGCCATGTGAGTCTATACTGCGTAGACATATGTAATATCGAATTACTCTTAACTAAGTGCACCTGCAACTGTCATGAGTTAGGGTCACAAGAGGAGTACATAATATTTTGGCGCTTCCATTGAACATTTTGATTTTAATGTATTCTTGCTTATTTGTTTATCAAACAAATAGACAGGATTATCAAAGTATTGGAAACCAAATTAGAATGATAGACACATGCATCTATGTATGTAATGATCAAAGTTCAGTTACTCGCGTCATCAAAAAATTGTGCGGAAAAAAATCTTTAAAAATGTATATAAAAAATAAAAAACCTAGACGAAGAATAACGCATCAGACAAGAAATTACGTAGACTTTGAAATGTAATATAGAAAAAGAAGAAAAAACTCGTCATATACAATACATTGTAACACGGAAGTGAGATATAAAACGCAAAGACATTGGCATAACTAGGAGCATCTTCTAACTAGAACAGTTGCTGTACAACTTAAGCGTCAGATGTTCTCATTATAGAACACTTGCATAGCAGCCAGTCAGGCATAGCAAATCAACTTGCAAAATGGTTATTAAATACGTGCCACATTCAGAACGGAATACACATATCTAAAACGGAACCTGAAAGAATTTATGAAGTGATAATAACCCTGGCTGGCTGAAATGGCTGACAGTTTGAGTTGAATAAAACTGAAGCGAAAATGTACTCTGACGGTGGTATGTTTTCTTTTTTCCTTTTCTTTTCTGTACGGTTAACGTTGGCTGTAAGTTGTGTGTATATCCTAGCCCCGTTCTGTATTCGAAGGTATATAAATTACTTTAATATACATTATGCTTCCCTGAAAGTTCATTTCATATTTGATGCACTCGGCGAAACATTAGCACGAAGATTTTTCATATAACAAGGCCTTAATATAAGTTCTGGAAAAAACGGGAAAAATCCATGTTGGTCGATACGTGTTTCATACAACTGCATAACGTTCTCTCTCTCTCTCTCTCTCTCTCTCTCTCACTCTCTCTCTCCTCTCTCTCTCTCTCTCTCTCTCTTCTCTCTCTCTCTCTCTCTCTCTCTCTCTCTCTCTCTCTCTCTCTCTCACTCTCTCTCTCTCTCTCTTCACTCATTTCCATCATATTTTGGTGGAGGTGTTCACAGACCTCAAAGATCTCATTTTAAAGGTTTCCACACGTTTACCTTTTTATTTTGATGTCGTTACTAAACATCATCGTATATATCCATATTTAAAAGCGATGTAGATTCTAGATTTAGCCTTTCCGCACTTCTCCATTTCTGCATTATATTATAGCAAATGACTCGTGCACGAACCCATAGTGCTATATAGTGTATTTATTTATATATACACCTTCCACTATTAGAAAGATATCTTCAACGCTTCATTATCCACAATCTTGAAATAATCACAGCGCCACTTTCCACTCTTTCTAATCCCCTGAAGCTATGCCAAGGGATTACACTGTCGAGCACACACAGACTCATACAGACAGACACAGACACACACACACACACACAAACACACACACACATACATACACACATACTCGCCACACCACATACGCATCATTAATAACAAACGTCAAACACCATTCCTAAACACATAAAGCCCAGGTAAAGCTGTTTTCCTTTCTGCTCCTTCACTTGCTTTGTTCCCAGCTAGTCATTTCTGTCCCTTTAATTATAACTCTCAGTTATATTACCTTCCGTTTACGTCATTTACGTTATCCTCCTTCTCATAGTCTTCATTTACGTCATTTAGCTGCTTCCAGAACAGCTTCCTTTTCCCATTATACGTTAAGATACACCTCTGCAGTCAAATATTCTTGTGTATAGTTATATTCATACCGAGTCTCTTCTTGCTAGCAATGTATTATCTAGTTTCTTTGTTTTACAGATACACTACCGATTTTATGTATTCATTATTATCATCATTACTATTACCTTTTTTTTTACGAAATTGGCCATATGTGAAAGACCCGGGCGATGCCAGAACTTCGCAAATCTGAATATTACTGCTTCAGGTCAGATTTCCCATCACCTTCCTGTCCCCATTGTGCAACTTTCCTTTGACATCTTTGCCTCTATCTTTC
>NC_051401.1:1759743-1762243 GCF_015228065.2 Penaeus monodon
TAATATATATATATATATATATTATATACATATAATATACATAGATACATATATATGTATGTATATATAAATATATATATACATATAGATATCTATCTTTACATCTAGATATCTATCTATCTATATACTTATAGATAAGGCCGCGGTGGCCGAGTGGTTAGAGCATCGGACTCAAGACTGTCACGACGGCAATCTGAATTCGAGGGTTCGAGTCACCGGCCGGCGCGTTGTTCCCTTGGGCAAGGAACTTCATCTCGTTTGCCTACCTAGCCGATGGGAGGGCAAGCCAGCCCAAGTCAGTGCCAGTCCTTGAACCGGGTAAATAAAAATGGTAACTCGATAAAAACGCCGGGCAAAAGGCAACGGCAAACCACCGCTCTAAATTGCCAAGAAAATCATGGAAATCCATGATCGCCAACGTCTTTGTGGGACAGGGCACTTGAAAGAAGAATACTTATAGATATGTATCTTTATTTCTGCATATCTATCTATCATCTATCTACCTATATATATATATATATATATATATATATATATATATATATATATATATATATATATATATATATATATATATATATATATATATTTATATATATATATATATATATATTGTAAGGATGGTTGTTGGTCCGTAACGAGGAGCCCGACTTTAATCCCAGCCTCATGAAGTGAGCTGAAGCCTCTCGTGAAGCGAGAACGGCTTAGGGACGCAAATAAGGGTCCCGTTCACACCTCTGAACAACTTGATACAGATCCTGGACCTGTAAAATGGTAGCGGGCAGTGACCCAGGATCCTATGCAGGCTTGACATGTACCCTGAGTGGAGAAATATGAGCCGAAGTCCTTGTGGCTCAGCCTATCATTTAAAATACGACAAATAAAAGAACTTAAAAGATACTGAAATGATAAAACTGCTTAAGGCACATAATGTTAAAACAAGAACACATACTGAAAGTACGTTAATTTACTAAAATACAGGATAAGAAAAGGAAACTTACGTTAACTTACAAAAAAATATATATATTAATTACTAGATTTAAAAGGGGACTGAAGGTTAAAAGAATCGAAGTGGGAAGAGCCGAATCCTGGAGGGCTTTGGCGTAAAATACATCAAAAGCACTTAAAACAATGAAAACATAATAAAATAAAAACATAAAAGACAACGTCCAGCACATGACCTAGGCAAGTAACGGGAAGTCTGCTCAGTACAACCTTTGTTCTGGTGACGTCTCAGGCTGAAGTAAATCCAGTAGGGGTGACACAAAAACAGTTTTAGATAGATCTCTCCTTTATTGTTTCACCGGTTCCGTATTTATACACAGACGTCACGTGACATTAGTGACGTCACTGCCTTCCTTTTCATAAATTTCAATAATAAACATAATAAAAAAATAAAAAATACATGGCATGTACAACATTAAACGAAAATGATAAAAAAGTTAAAAGGTTAAGACAAATAATTAAAACCATTGAAAAATAAAGCTTCTTAAAAGGTACTGACGTCACTGACATCGCTAAAAAGGCTAAAAAAAGATGTCAGTAACGTAAAAGCATGAATGAAAAACATGTATATGGTAAAATCATAAAATTAATATACAAATACATACAATAAAAAGACAACCCCATCATGTTCGTCTATAAATCGAAGAAAAAGGCTAAAATTAAGAATACGAAAAATAAATCTTAATTAAAAAAGAACAATTAAAATGACGATCAAAATTATTAAAAACACTAAATAAAATAGTAAAGAGGCAACCTTTAAGAACAAAACAATAAAATACATCAGTCATTATTTAAGAGAACGAAATAAAATACAGAAAACGTGATACACTCGACTTCGACTGCCTGAGGCTTAACCTTGCGGCAGGTTGAATTGTTACCTCTGTTATCGAGGGAATTGGAGTGATTGGGAGTTGAGGTGGCAGCCTTCTTGGAGATGAGAAAACCTGGCAGCAGCATGATTAGTATGGGTGGGTACACCTACTAATTGTCGGGCCGCAGCGATGGTCATCATCTCCAAGGAGTAGGCATAACCATCTCCAGCTGACGTCAACACTCGGTAGTTGAGGTAACACTGGTTGACAAGCTTATTATGGCATTGAGACTGAAGCATGCTTTTGGCTTCATGTCTCTTATTGCTGTGTATGTTCCTACTGATGTTTGCAAACTCGATGTGAAAGAGGCGTTCTATGCCAAACTCTTATCCGTGGCAGACAATTGCCCCCAGCCAGATATTCACATTGTTTTGGGCGACTTCAATGCGGTATCTGGTGTGATCAAACTGGCTGGGAGATGTCTGTCAGCCCCCATGGCTCGGGAGCTGATCTCAGCAGTGAGAAGAGCCTCCTCTCTGGGACTTGGCCAAGTCCCAGAGAATGAGGATCTCTAGCTCCTAGTACCAGTGCTCCAACCCGCATTGCTCGACATGGTATAGCAATATGGGTACAGTGGCCAAGGAGATCGACCACATTCTTGTTAGCACGTGATGGAGAATCCT
>NC_051401.1:1769743-1772243 GCF_015228065.2 Penaeus monodon
CTTTGTGAGACAATCCTGGTGGAGGAGGCCAGTGAGATGATCTAGCAGGTCATGGTTGGGCACCTACGACGAGGCCTCGTTCGCGAGGAAGTAGAGATAGTACGAGTGCCTGCCTGAAAACTCGCCATGAGAGACCCTCGAGCTGGAAGCGAAGGGTGGATGCGACCCCGTCGGCGTTAACCCTGATGATGATGATTATGTATATATACGTATATAAATAGGTTAGGTAATAGAGGGATAGATGACAGAGAATTACGGATAGAGCATGCAGAGGGGAGACAGATAGAGTTGTAGGGAGAGATCGAGTAGAGAGCTAGATAGATAGAGCGATGGAGAGAGAGATAGAGATAGATAGCGAGAGAGAGAGAGAGGAGGACACCACCACACACAGCACACACACCACACAAACACACAGAGGAGAGAGTATATAAGATAGTATAGAGATGAAGAATAGAGAGATAGAGAGAGAGAGAGGGTATGTAGAGAGAGATGAGTATAGATGGATCTATATAGATATAATGATATACACAGGATATATAGAGAGATATAGAGAGAGAGATATATATATATATATATATATATATATAGATATAGATTATATGAAAAATATACATATGACATATACATGTATTTAAATACATACATATATATTATATAGATAGAGATATATAGTATAGAGATATTATTATATATAGAATATAGAATAGTATATATATATATAGTGTGTGTGTGTGTGCTGGTGTGTGTTTGTGTCGTATGAATAAATATTCAAAAATATATATATATATATATATATATATATATATTATATATAATAGATCATATATAGAGATAGAATATATATATAGGGAGAGAGAATCTATGTATTATATATATATATATAATATATATATATATAATTATATATATATATATGTATATATATATATATATATATATATATATAGGGAGAGAGAGAGAGAGAGAGAGAGAGAGAGAGAGAGAGAAAGATAGAGAGAGGAGAGAGAGGAGAGGAGAGACCCCCCGAGAGTCGGAAGATTAAGAGTAAGAGAGAATTTTATCGTATTATGTAATCTTATTGCAAGATCTTTTTCCTTCACCGTTATACATATTTTCCTCGTAGAATGGATTATATCTTAATTATGTGCCACGAAATGAGATAATAATGTTCGAAACTGTTTTTTAAACCACTAAGGTCCCTTTCTGTTGGAAGAACGGGGGGTTTGACCTACGGACTCGATCCGTGCAAGAAGTAAAGGACGCCAAACTAAACACACTTTCATGTATGTACTGTTTCCTGTTCGGGTTTTATACAATTTGGAGACAAAAGTAATACGTGTGCGTAAAATCGCGGAAACAAAATAATCTTTGTAGACGCATTAATATATATATGTATATGTGTGTGTGGGTGTGTGTGTGTGCAGAAATATAGATAGAGAGAGGATAGTATTGATATATAGGAGAGGAGATAGAGAGAGAGAGATGAAGAGTAGAATAAATGCGAGAGAGACAGATATATAGGATAGAGATAGATAGATAGAGATAGAGAGAGAGATAAGATAGTATATACATACGATAGAGAAGATATGAGAGAGAATAGATATATATATATATATAATATATAGGATAGAATATATATAGATATGTAGAGATATATTGGTATAGAAGATATATATATATATATTATATATATATATAGATGATATATATATATATATATACATATATATATGCATATATGTATGTATATAATATAATACATATATATATAGAGATATAGAGATATAGTATAGACTATATATATATATATAAAATATATATAAATATATATATATAATATATCTATATATATATATATATATATGTGTGTGTGTGTGTGTGTGTGTGTGTGTGTGTGTGCTGAAGTATAAATATACATACATACATACATACATACTACATAAATAATACCTAAATAACATACATACATAAGATATATATTATATATATAGATATATATATATATATATATATTATAGATATATACAATATATATATATATATAGAGAGATATAGATATATCTATATAATATATATATATATATCTATATTATACATCTATATGCATACAACATCATACACCACGTTGAGCAGTGGCGTGTGTTTGTGTGTAGTATATATATATTATACTTTCTATCACTATTGTTATTTAAGATATATTATATATAATGATATATATATATAATATATATATAGAGGATAAAGATACATATATGATATATATTGATAGTATAGATATATATAACTATATATAGATATATATATAGATACAGATAATAATTACATCTATATAGAAAAACACACACACACATATGTATATAGATATTAATATATATATATATATATATATTAGATAATAGCATATAGAATGATAAATAGAGATATATTATATATACATTATAGACTATACATACATACATACATATTCTATATGTATGATGACATAGTATATAAGCACACA
>NC_051401.1:1774743-1777243 GCF_015228065.2 Penaeus monodon
GAAGAGAGAAGAGGAGAGCAGATAGACAGTTATGAGAGAGAGAGAGAGAGAGAGAGAGAGAGCGTAGAGAGAAGAGAGAGAGAGGGACACGAGAGAGGCAATACACAAGAGAAACACGGTGGGAGGGGCGGGGGGGGGGGGGGGCCGGGTGGGGGGGGGGGGGGGGGGGAGAGAGATAGAGAGGAAGAGAGATAGAGAGAGAGAGGATAGAGAGAGAGAGAGAGAGACAGGAGAAAGAGAGGACAGAGGAGAGAGACACACACACACACACAGTATGGAGGAGTAGAGAGAGAGAAGAGAGATAAGAGAGAGCGAGAGAGAAGAGAGAGAGAGAGTAGAGAGAGAGATAGAGAGAGAGAAGAGACATTAGAGAGAGATCAGACAGACACACATAGTAGAGAGGGAGAGACAGAGTAGAGTAAGCACACAAGACACACAGACAGACACACAACACACACACCACACACACACACACACCACACGCACACAGACACAAACCCACACACAGAGGAGAAACACACAGCAGAGAGATAGGGGGAGAGAGAGAGAGAGAGAGAGAGAGAGAGAGAGAGGAGAGAGAGAGAGAGAGAGTAGAGAAGAGAGAGATGAGAGAATGAGATGGAGATAGAGAGAAGAGAGAAGCGGATCACAGCAGACAACACACAGCACGCAGACACACCACACACACACACACACACCACACACACACACACTACAGACACACACTACACACACACACACACACACACACAACACACACACACACCACCGACGAGAGCGAGAGAGATAGATAGAGTAGAGAGAGAGAGTAGAGAAGAGAGAGAGAGAGAAGAGGGGGGGTGGGAAGGAGGGAGAGAACAGAGAGGCGGATGAGGGAGACAGGAGAGAGAGATATGATAGAGAGAGGGAGAGAGATCTATAGAGAGAGAGAGAGAGAGAGAAGAGAGAGAGAGAGAGAGAGAGAGGGAGAGAGGAGACACAGACAGAAGAGGAGAGGTAGAGACAATAGAGAGGCACACGCACACAGACACATACACAAACACAGAGAGAGACAGTGAGAGAGATAGAGTAGAGAGAGAGAGAGAGAGCGAGAGAGGATAGTAGATAGAGACGAGAGAGAGAGCGAGAGAGAAGAGGCCATCGGTAGAGAGAGAGAGTAGAGAGAGAGAGCGAGTAGAGAAGAGAGAGATGAGAGAGAGTAGAGAGCGAGAGAGAGAGAGAGAGGAGACAGAGAGAGAGAGAGAGAGAGATAACCACGCACGAGAGAGAGAGAGAGATAGATGCAGAGGAGACTAGTAGAGAGAGAAGAGGCCAAGGGAGAGGAGAGAGAGACGAGAGATAAGAGACGAGATAGATATAGAGGGAGGGAGAGAAGAGAGAGAGAGAGAGCGGATAGAGAAAGTAGAAGACACCCGTGAGGGAGAGAGTAGACAGAAGAGAGCGAGAGCGAGCGAGCGAGGCGAGCGACTGAGCGCCGCGCTCGCCGTCTCTGCGCGCGCTCGCGCTCTCGCGCTCGCTCGCCTCGCTCGCGAGCGCGTCGAGAGATCGCCGAGAGCCAGGTACTGAGAGACATGAGAGAGAGAGGAGAGTAGAGAGAGAGAGAGAGAGAGAGAGAGAAGAAGAGAGAAGCGAGAGAGCGAGAGTAGGTGGTAGAGAGAGAGAGAAAGAAAGAGAGCGAGCGAGCGAGCGAGCGAAGCGAAGAGCGAGAGATGAGAGAGAGAGAGAGACGGAGAGAGAGAGAGAGAGAGAGGAGAGAGAGAGAGTAGAGAGGAAGAGAGAAGGAGAAGAGAGAGAGAGAGAGAGAAGAGAGAGAAGAGATATAGAGAGAGAGAGGAAGCTCGAGAGAGAGAGAGGAAGCGGATATATATGATAGAGTAGAGAGAGAATGAGAGAGAGAGAGAGAGAGAGATAGAGAGAGAGAGAGACGAGGCAGGGAGATAGAAGAGAGAGGATACTAGAGAGGATAGAGAGATAGATAGAGAGAGAGAGATAGAGAGAGAGAGAAGATAGAGAAGAGAGAGAGAGAGAGCTAAAGATAGAGAGATATATGTTAGATATAGATAGAGGAGATAGAGCGACATAGTATATAAGAGGGCATAGAGAGATAGATATAGAGTATAGAGAGAGAGCTAGAGAGATAGAGAGAGAGAGAGAGGGAGAGAGAGAGAGAGAGATATAGATTAGAGAGAGAGAGATATATAGCGAAGAGAGAATAGGAGGGCGGATAGAGAGGTAGAGATAGATAAGAGAGAGCGAGATGACTAGAGATAACGATATAGAGATGATATAGATGATGATAATAGGATGGATGTATCTGTATATAGATAATAGATATGAGAGATATAGATATAGATAGATATAGAGATATAGATACATGTATGTAGATATATACAGAGAGAGAGATTCGATCGATCTATCGATTAGATAGTTAGCTTCGCGCGCGCTCTCTCGCGCTCTCTCTGCCTGCGGCTCGCTCTGCTATGCTGTAGATATATAGAGA
>NC_051401.1:1779743-1792243 GCF_015228065.2 Penaeus monodon
AGATTCATATGGTATATATATATATGTATAAATATATATACATACATATCATGAGAGATATATATATAGAATAGTATATGTGTGTGTATATATATGATATCTATATATATATATATATATAGATAGATATCTATATATATATATAATCATATATATATATAGATATATGTATATATATATGAGAAAAAACATTAAATTTATAATATAAAATTTTATTATAAAATATATATATTTTAAATTATATAAAATTTATATTCTAATAATCAAATTATATATAAAAAATATATTGGGCCCCCCCCATACAATATATCTTTTAAATTTATATTATATATATTTTATTATTTTATATATTTTTATATTATATATTTATATTTTTATATATTTTCTTTTTTTTTAAAATATTATATATATTATATCTATATTTAAAATATATTATTTTTTTAAAAATAATATTATTATTATATTTATTATATTTATATTTTTATATTTTTTATATTAATATTTTAATATTTTATTTTTAAATTTTTCTTGTATAATTATTTTTTTTTTTCATATTTTTTTTGTTTTCTTTATTTAATTTTTTTATTTATATTTTCTATTTTTTTATTATCTTTTTTTTTTTCTTTTATTTTTTTTTTTTTTTTTTTTATTTTTTTGTGTGTGTATTGCATTTTTATTTTTTTTTTTATTTTATTATATATCAATTATTATTTTGTTCTTTGCCGAATACAGTGTATTTCTGCGAGCCCAAAAAATCAAAACCCGGGTAAAATCATCTCTTGTATTGTAAAGTTTTCCCTTTTCTTTCATACCTTTTTTTATCTCCCTTATGAATCGGTTCAATATGAAAAAAAATTTTTAAATATACGTTTTTTTTTTCGTCACACAGTCCTAAATTGATCAATCCCCTAAAACATTTGAAATGTTTATTCAGAAAACTCACTGGTAATCGCTATAATTATAAGCCCAATCCAGACATACGGAAAATAATTTTACGAATTATAATGATACATCATATACTCGTATATCTAGGCAACAAACTTCTTATGACGTGTATAAAAACCCGTCGGCCGGAAAAGGGTGTAAGGCGGAGACCTTCACTACTCATAAAAAATATTACATAATTTCCCAACTTTAGCAGAATCAAAATTTGAAAAATATTAAATAAGATAACCTAATGGGGCATGAAAATTTCCACTCAAAAATGTGTTTTTCATATTTTATTATAAAAAAAGCAAATTTCCTAACGCTCTAGAATACTGTACACAAATTGTTACAGAAATTATTAATTTGAAGATAACAAGAAAAATATGTATATCTAGATGTAAAATTAAAAGAAAATTTATCTATATTAGCGTTCCCCCAAAAAATACTTTTCTATTCAATTTATTCGGGGGCATTTCAGTGGCAAAAGTCTACATTATACGAAGTACCTTACCACAAAATTACATAATTGCAGTGTATTTAGGTAGTTAGTTTATATATTTATTCTCCTTCTTATATGAGCAGTATTCAAATTTAAATTTAGGCATGATACCTATTTTAATTTCGAACAAGCCAAAATGTATTGTCCAGGAGGATTTGGTGGCCAGCTGGTTTTTCTTTGTCTTCAAACTTCAAAACGGACGGATGGATACAAACCGCACAATGAATATCCTGTGAATGTGATATATATATATATATATATATATTAAAAATATATATATTTATTTTATATATATATAATATATATATATTTAATATATTATATTTATATTGTATATGTTTTAATAATATATATATATTAAAATATATTATAATATATATAAAAATATATTTATATTATATTATTATTATATATATATGTATTCTTTTTATATGCATACATACATACATATGTGTACATATATAAGCACACACATCACCACACACTCAACACACACAAAACCCCACACACAACACACACACACACACACACACACAACACCCCACCCCACACACCACCACAAAACTACCAACACACATACACATATATTTTATAAATAATATATATATATATAATATATATATAATTTTAAATATACTGGATATAAATAATATGTTCTTAAAATATATATATTTTACACCAACACACACACCACCCAAAAAAACACACGTGGTAATATATAAAAAATATATATATATATATATATAAAATATATATAATATATATATATAATTATATATTATATATATTTATATATATAATACGTGTGGGTGTGTGGGTTTTAATATATAATATATATATAATTTTTATAATATATATATACATTAACTATATATCTACATATCTTATTTTATATTATTTATTATATAATTTTTATTATATTAAAATTATAATATTATATATATTATAATATATAATATAATATAATATAATAATAATATTATATTACTTTTACTATAATTTTACATATTATATTTTTAAAATTATATATATAATTATATATATATATTTATTTATATATATTTTAAAATTATATAATAAATTTATATATAATTATATATATTATAAAATATATTTTAATATATATAATATTAATATATATTTTAATAATATTTTAAATAATATAACTATATAAACCACACACTACCTATTTACAAAAATT
Source organism: Penaeus monodon (assembly GCF_015228065.2). Taxonomy (NCBI): domain Eukaryota; kingdom Metazoa; phylum Arthropoda; class Malacostraca; order Decapoda; family Penaeidae; genus Penaeus; species Penaeus monodon. The sequence goes on from NC_051401.1 coordinate 1,782,371, forward strand.
TATTTAAAATATTATTATATATATATATAATATATATATATATATATAATTAAATTTTATATATATATAATTTATATATAATTTTATAATTAATATATTATAATAATTGTATTATATACACATGTTAACCACAGATGTGTGGTATATGTATAAATTATTATATTATATTATTTTTATAATATATATAATATTAAAATATATAATAATTTTATTATATTTATAATATATAAATATATATACATTATATATATATATTTTATATATATTATATATATATATATATATTTATATATATTTATATATATTATTATTATTTATTAACTTTGGTGTGTGTGTGTGTGTGTGTTGTTATTATATTTATATATTTTTATTTAATTAATTTTTATATTATATATTTATATTTAAAAATTTTAATATATTTATTAACTATATTATTATATAATTCTTTTATATTAATTTTAAAATTATAAAAACTTTTTATTTTTTTTTTATTTTCTTTTATAATAAAATTTTTTTATTTTTATTTTTTTAATTTTATTTTATAATAATTTTTTATTTATTAAATTATTTAAAATTTAAAAATTTTCCCCCCCCATCCCCTTATTCAAATTTTTTTTTATTAATATTTTATATATATATTTTTTATTTTATATTTATTGTTTATAAACCCCTTTCACCACAATGTGTTTGTTTGTATTTTTTATTTTAAAAAAAATTTTTTTTATTTTTTTTTAAAATTTTTAATTTATATTTTATCTGTTGTTTTTGTTTTTGTTTTTTTTTTTTAATTTATTTTTTTTTTTAATTCCTGTTCCCCCCCGTGTTGTGTTTGTTTTTTTTTTATTTTTTTTTTTTTTTTTTTTTTTTTTTTTTTTTTCTTATTTTGGGGAAAAATTTTTTACATAAAAAATTTTTATAAAAAAAAAAAAAAAAAAAAAAAATTTTTTTTTTTTTTTTTTTAAATAAAAAACTATAAAAAAAAAAAAAAAAAAAAAAAAAAAAAAAAAAAAAAAAAAAAAAAAAAAAAAATTTTTTTTTTTTTTTTTTTTTTTTTTTTTTTTTTTTTTTTTTTTTTTTTTTTATATTTTTTATTATTTTATATATTTTAATATATTTGGGTTTATAAAAAAAAAATTTTTATATTTATATATATCTTTTTTTTTTCTATTTTTTATTATAATTTTATTTTTATATATATCTATTTTTTTAAAAATTTTTATATATTTTTTATTTTATTTTTAGTTTTGTTGTTTTTAATTTTAATTTTTTGGTTTTGTTTTTTTTTATTTATTTCCAATCTTTTTTTTATATATTTTTTTTTTTTTTTTTTTTTTTTTTTTAAATTTTTAAAAAAAATTTTTTTTTTTTATTTTTTTTTTTTTTATTATATTTTTTTTTCCCAATTGATTTAATTTTTAAATTTTTTTTTTATTTTTTATTTTTTATTTTTTTTTTTTTATTTTTTTTTTTTTTTTTTTTTTCGCCCCCCCGCAAATTTATTTTTTTTTTTTTTTTTTATTTTTATTTATTATTTTTTTTCCCCCCACCCCCCCCCCCCCCCCCCCCCCCCCCCCCCTCTTTTATTTTTTTTTTATTTTTTATTATTATTTCTTAACCCTCCTTCTACCCCAACCAGGGTGTGTTTCCCCCCCCCCCGCCCCCCCACCCCCTTTTTTTTTTATTTTTTTTTTTTTTTTTTTAATATTGTTGTGTGTGTGTGTGTGTGTGTGTGTGTGTGTGTGTGTGTGTGTTGTGGTGTGTGTGTGTGTGTGTGTGTGTGTGTGTGTGTGCGTGGTGGGAAAGAAGTAGACTGGCCTAAGTTGGAGCGTAAAGGAAAAACCCCCGTATTGATGAGCGGATGAGACGGATCATGCGGGAGTCCCATATGAATGAAATCAAAAACCCCCCCGGAGATTCTTTTTCTGTTAATTTTTTTAAGGACTGCACACTAAAATTTATTAATATCATTTATTATACTTTTAAATTTTTAACATTGGTACACCCCTTTGATTCTACCCCCGGGGCAGGGGACTGACTTGAGTGCCCACCCGGGGGGGTTTGTTCTGAGGGTAACTGAACAGGGATCAAGATCTGATGCCGAGATAAGCTGCCATGCCTGCGGGCCACTGCCTTGACTGCTGGCTGGCCGCTGTCTCTCTTTCTGCAGCTATCTGTCGGGGCTGCTGCTAAAAACCATCATTTTATTTGTGAGATTGTTCTCGGCAGTTTGGGTAGGGTTATAAAAGGGGGAAAAGACCCAGGCAGTCTTTAAAAAATTTAAATTGAAATTAGCCGCCTTCACACACCCCCACACACCCCACCACCACACAAACACACACACACACACACACCACACACAACACACACACACACACACACACACACAAACACACCACCACATATATATATATAATATATATATTATATATATAAAATTTATTAAAATATTATAAAACATATAATGGGGCCGCGGTGGCAGAGTGGTTAGAGCATCGGACTGAGAATTCGAGAGTACGAGTCACCGGGCGGCGCGTTGTTCCCCTAGGCAAGGAACTTCACCTCGATTGCGGGCAGACATGGGAGTCCACAATCTAGTGGAATGTCCCCGTCCCAGGCTTGGATGAATGGGAAGGGTTGACGGTGTGTGTGTGGAAACATATATACATAAACATATATACAACAAAATTAACACACATGCACACACAACCAACACCACACACACACACACACACAACACACACACACCCCCAAATTATATATATATATAAAATTATAAAATATATATATATATATTTTTATATGTATAACATTTTAAAACTTATTTATACTATGAAAACTATGTGTGGTATATATATATAATTTGTTATTTATAAAATATATTATAATTAATATATATATATATAATAATTATATATTATATATATATATATACATAGACACACACGCGTGACTGTGTCTGTGCGTCTCGTTCTCCTCCCCGCCTGAGTCCCAGAGCGCAGCGCAGCTACAAATGGCCCGCGTCGTTGTTGGCCAAGAGTCCGGACGCTCTGCTGGACACGTTTACTCTGTCCGCGAGGGAGAGGAAAATAAATAGAGGAGGAACCATAAAAAAAAACAAATCCTGAACTTAATCTTATGAAATTTTGGAAAACTTTTGACTGTTTCAAGATATTCTTTGTGGTATAGTAAGGTAAGAAGGAAAGAGAGAGAGAGAGAGAGGAGAAGAGGAGAGAAGAGGGGGGGGGGGGGGGGGGGGGGAGAGAAGGAAGGAGAGGAAGAGAGAAGAGTGTAGATACGGATTTTGACATGGATAAGCGAACAATCTAACTGCACTAAAAATACGGAATTTGGAACATGTTTCCACAAAAGAATAGCATGTAAATATTTACCTTTAGTTTACATCTTATAGTTGCCACAGTATAAATGAAAAAAGAAGGAGGAAATTACCGTTTTTTCTAAAAAGGGAAAATTTTTTCCCGAGAAATGTACCTCGCTTCCCCAACCCATTTCTGTGCTTGGGGGCCCAAGCTTTCGCCTTCTTTGCATTGAACGGGTATATATATAATATATATATATATATTAATATATATAAATATATAAATTTTATAATATATGTCCATTATATATATAATATTTTATTATATAAAATATATATATATATATAATATATACATATATAATTTAATATATAAATTTATATATATATATAATATGTAATAATATATATTATATATTATATATATATATATATATATTATAAATAATAATATGTACACCAAACACACCCCAATATTATATATATAATATATAAAAAAAAAAATAATATATAATATTGTATATATATAATACATTATTAATAAATATTTTATATATAAATTATAAAATATTATATATATATATTATAATAAATTTTTATTAATATTTGCATTTTAATTTTATAAAATTAAAATATTATTTTTTCATTGTACATAAAATTTTATATATATATATAATAAAATATTATATTTTATATTATATATTTATATTTTTTTTTTTTTTTTTTTTTTTTTTTTTTTTTTTTTTTTTTTTTTTTTTTTTTTTTGAGCCATTCATTCCACGCAGGACAGGGGGCCCCTCTCAATTCCTACTAGAGATATTAGCGTGCCACACTTGCTGATTGGATGCCCTCCTAATCAACCGCGGTTTTTGCCACGGCGGTGATTCCCCCACGCACTTTCGTTTGACTTCTCAGGCGATATGTCGTTTTCTAGGAGGGCAATCGAGGGGAAATTCCTTGCCAAAGGGAAAAACGCGCCGGCCGGTGACTCGAACCCCGAACTCAGATTGCCGACTGACAATCTGAGTCCCTTTCTCTAACCGCTCGGCCACCACGGCCCCCATATTATTATATATATTAATATTATAATAATATTATATATATATATATAAAATATAATTAATAATACTTATATATATATATATATAATATATATAATTATATATATATTAAAATATATATGGGGTGTGTGTGTGTGTGTGTGTGTGTTGTATGTGTTGTGTGTGTGTGTGTGTTTATCTAGGGATAAAAGGGAAAATTTTATATTATATATATTATTTATATTTATTAAATTTTATATATATTTTGTTGAAAAAGGTACTGTCGGGGGGGTAACGATGAGGCCCCCGACGAAGCACCATCCAAACCCCGCCAACTCGCATGGGCCAGCGCGGGGGGGGGGGGGCCCAAATCCCCAAAAAAATGAAACCAAAACAACTGGGGAAAGGCCCAGTCCAACAACGGGCCCCCAAAAGGCTGAGTGAAAGAATGAAAATTATGTATATATATATATATATATATTAAAAAATATATATATATATATATGTGTGTGTTTTGTGTGTGGTGTGTGTGTGGTGTGTGTTTGTGTGGTGTGTGTGGGTTTTGTGTGATATATGTTATACCAAAAAAGCAACATGCTACATACATACATACTATATACTAATAAATATTATTATAATATATATATATATATATTTATATATATATATTATACTATATATATATATATATATATTATTATATTATTTTGTATATATATAATATAATGTATTATATATATTATTAATATATATTATATAATTTATATATATATATATATTATAATGTTGTATATAAATACACCACACACACATACCAACACCACACAAAACCAACACACCACAACACACACCACACACACAACCACACACACACACACAATATATATATATATATATAATATATATATAATTATATATATATATATATTTTATATTATTTTATAAATATATATGTATTATGTATATAATATATAATATATATATAATAATATATTATATATGTAAATTATAATAAATTTTATATAATAAATATATATATTAATATATATTATATAATTTTATATATATGTATTATGTGTGTGTGTGTGTGTGTGTGTGGGGGGTTGTGTGGTATATTTAACACATACATAAAACATGCATACATATATATATATATAATATATATATATTATATATAATAATATATATATATATATATATATATATTTTAAAATTATATATTAAAATATATAATATATTGTTTTTATATTAAATATATAATTTAAATTGGGCGATTGGTCATCGATCGAAGATGGCACCTGATAAAAAGGGACACAATTTAATTATATTTTTTTAGTAGACAGATAGCTAGTTAGCTAACATACAGATTAAATTTAAACAGAATTGGGAAAAAAATGGACAGAAAAAAGGTTAAAAAGGGGAAAAAAAAAGAAGGGCCCCCAAAAGATTTTTAAAGCCCCCAGGGGGGGCCCCCCCCCCCCCCCCCCCCCCCAAAACATTTTTTTTTTTTTGATTTTTTTTTGGCCCCCAAACCCCAACCCTTTTTTTTCATGTTCCCCCCTTTTTGCTCCTTGTCCTCCTTTTTTTTTCTCTTCTGCCTTTTCCCCCTCTCCCCCTTCCCCTTTTCCCCTTTTCCCTAATTTTCCCCCTTTTTTCTTTTTCACTCCTTTTTTATTTTCTCCCCTTTCTCTCTGTATTTTTCCGCTAATTACCCATTTTTTATCACCCACCTTACGCTTTTCTTTTCTTTTTTTAAAGTCTTTTTTCTCTTCATATAAATGTTTCTCTCTCCGACTCTTTTTCTTTACCTCTCTTAATCTTTATTCGTCTTTTTCTGTTCTACTCTTTTCTCCGTCTTTCTATTCATTGCTTCAATTTCGGTTTCGCGACTCGTAAAATCTTTGCCACTTAGGTCTTTGTCTTCTCTTTATGAACCTCGCCCCCTTCCCGCTCGTTTTTAAACAAAGCGCTGCCTTTGATTGTGCTTTCTTTCTCTTTCTTCCCAAATTCATCCTCCCGCCCCCCCTGTTTCCCCTTCCCTTGCTCGCCTCCCCCTGCCAATCTCCCCCACTTCCCTTCTCTATCTTTACTCTTTTTTTTACCCTTCCCCTTATGGCTTTTTCTCTTCTTTCCCCCCCTCCCCCTCCCTGTCTCTCTCTCTCTCTCTCTCTCTCTCTCTTTCTTCTCTATCTCCCTCTCTTTTTCTCTCTCTTCTCTCTCTTTCTCTCTATCTCTCTCTCTTTTTCTCCCTCTCTGCCCGCATATTCCCCTCTCTCCCCTTTCCCCCTTTCCCTTTCCGCCTCCTTTGAGCGCATCGCGACCTCCTCGCGTCACGCGGTGAGACGTTCAATCAATCTCCGACAAAATTAAGAGAGAGTAAAGAGCCAAGAGTCAGAATCCCCTTTTCCTTCTACTTCCCTTTCCCCTTTTACCTCTTTCTGTTTCCTAATCTTCTTCGTTCTCTTCTTGCCTTCTCTTCTATATTCTTCCGTTGGCCTCCTCCCTCCCCCACGCGCTTCTCTCCCACCTTTCTCTTTCTGTTTCTTCTTCCTTTTCTTTCATGTTCTCTCCTCTCCTCTTCATTTACTCTATCTCCTCTTCCTTCTTCCGGCTGTCCCACGTCCCCCATCCCCTCTTCCCCTCTTCTCCCTCCCCTTCTTCCCCTCTTCTCCCTCCCCCTCTTCCCCTCCATCTCTTCCCCTCTTCTCCCCCCCCCTCTTCCCCTCTTCCCCCTCCCTTGAAGAAACCTGCCCGGAAGCCATCTTTGCCCTGAAATCGCTTATCGAAACACGACCCTTGGTGCCAATGCGACGGAGGGCACTGCTGGGGTTTCGCGGGAAAAGGGAGAGGAGAGAAGAAGGGAGGGAGGAGGGGATTGGGGGCGGGATGTGTCTGGGAGGGAGGGAAGAAGGGGAGCAGATGGAGGGGGGTGGGGGTGTAGGTACTCTGTTTTTTCTATGATTATTTTTAACTGCTTGTTTCGTTTCTTTGGTTTTTTCTTCCTTTTTAAAAATAAATTTTTTTCCCCTTATTTTCTTATTCAATGTTTGTTTTTTTTCCATTTCGTAAGGTATTAACTGTCGAAATTTTCCTCTTTACCGTTTCCATTCGTTAAATTTCTCTCTCGATTGTATTTGCGTCTCCCCTCTCCCCTTTTCTCTTCTCTCTTCTCTCTCTCCCCCTCCTCCCCTCTCTCTCCTTTTATATATTATATATATATATTATATATATATATTATTTCTCTCTCTCTCTTGTCTCTCCTCCCCCCTTCTCTCCTCTCTCTCTCTCTTTTTCTCTCTCTCTCTCTCTCTCTTTTTAAAAAATTTTTTTTTTTTTTTTTCCCCCCCGCCCCTCCTCAGTCCTCTTCTTTTCCTTTTATTTTCTTTTCCCTCTCTCCTCTTTTCTCTCTCCTTTTCCCCTTCCCCCTCTCTCTCCCTCTTTTCCTTCTTTTCTCCCCCCCCCCCCCCCCGCTTCCCCCCTCCTCCCTTCCCTGTCTTTTTCCTAATTCCCTTTTTCCTTTTCCTCCGCCTCTCCTTCCTTATTTTTCTTTCCCCCTGGGCCTTCTCCCCTTGGGCCTCCCCCTTCCTCTCCTCCCCCCCTTTTCCTTCTTTTTTCTCCCCCCCTTTTCCCCCGCCCCCCCCTGCTTTCCTTTCCCCTTTTCCCCCCCCCCCCCCCCTCTTCCTCCACCCCCCCCCCCCTCCCCGCTCCTCCTCTCTTCCTCCTCCTTTTCCTCCCCCTTTCCTTCTCTTCCCTTTTCACCCCCCTTCTGCTCCTCCTCCTCTTCCTCCTCCTTTCCCTCCCCCTGTTCCTTCTCTTCCTTTCCCTCCCCCCCTTCTCCTGCCCCTCCTCCTCTTTTTTTCCTCCCTTTCCCCCCTTTCGGCCCCCCCCCCCCCCCGACCTCCTCCCCTTTTCCCCACCTTCCCTCCCCCTGTTCCTCCCCCTCCCCCCCTTCCCCCCTCCTCCTCCCCTCCCCTTTACTCGTTACCCCTCCCCCCCTTTCCCCGCCCCTCTTCCTTTTTTCCCCGAACCCCCCCGCCTCTTTCGTTTGTTACTGTTTTCTTTTCCCATTTTCCCCATCTTTCTTTTTCTTTTCCTCTTTCTTTATTTTCCTCACTTCTTCTTCTTCTCCGTTTCTTCCCAATCTCCCATTCTTCCACTTTCTTTTTCTTCTCCTTAGTGATATCATTCTTTTCCTCTCTCCTCCCCCTCAACCCCTGCTCTTTCTCATTCCTCCTTTTTTTGTTATTCTGACTGAATTTTTGCAACTCTTTCAGCGTGGCTTAATCCTCTTCTTCTGTATTCACTCCTTTGTTCTTTTTATTCAATTTTCTTTTTCTTCGTCCATTCAACTCGTTCTATCTCTGTTCCCTTTTTCTGACTTCATGTCTTGTTTCCTTTCATCTTCTTCATTATCTGCCTCTGCATCCAGTCACTATCCTTTTCTCGCTCTCTCTATTCTTTGTATTTGTATTATTTTTCCTTTTACCAATCTCTTTATCTCCCTCCATTCTTCTTCTTCTCTCGGTACTTTCCCTATACGCCTCATCCTTTCTTCCTTTCTTCTCTATCTCTCCTCATTTTTTTAGTCACTTTCTTCAGTCTCTGTCTTCCTATCCTCTCTCCATTCCATTTCCTATTTCTAATTTCTGCCTCTTTACTGTCTCTATTCTTCTCTCTCTCTCTCTCTCTCTCTCTCTCTCTCTCTCTCTCTGTCTCTCTTTCTCTCTCTCTCTCTCTTTCCTCTCCCTCTCTCGATTCTCTTTCTCTCTCTTTTCCTCTTCCTCTCCCAATTCTCTCTCTGTCTTTTCCTCTCCCTCTCCGATTTTTCTCTCTTTCCTCTCCCTCTCTGAATTTTCTCACTCTCTCTTATCCTCTCTTTCTCTTTCCTCCTCCTCTCCGAATTCATTCTCTCTGACTTAACTCTTCCTATCCGATTTCTCTCTCTCTCTCTCTCTCTCTCTTTCCTCTCCCTCTCCGAATTCTCTCTCTCTCTTTTCCTCTCCCTCTCCGAATTCTTTTTCTTCCATTTCTTACGAGACACTTTTCCCCTCCATCTCCCTCGCTTCTTCTCTCCCTTCCTCCCTTTTTCTGACATATGGGACACCGGGGGACACTTTGTTTCTTTTTCTTGGCATTTCTCTTCGAAGAGGAAGAATGAGGCTAAAAGTCCTGAATCCCGGGAGGTTATGAGGATCTTGTGATGATGCTTTGTTGATGTTTCCTCCTGTGGATATGTATTTACCGTGAAAAAATGGGTAGAAAAGTGTTTTTCGTTCTTTGTGTATGATTAGTGTGTCCTGTCTGTTTCTCTGTTACTGTGTCTGTCTGTCTGCTTGTCTTTCGGTCTCTCCTTCACTCCCCCACTCTCTCTTCCCTGTTCTCTCTCTCTCTCTCTCTCTCTCTCTCTTCTCTCTCTCTCTCTCTCTCTCTCTCTCTCTCTCTCTTTCTTTCTTGTATATATATATATATATATATATATATATATATATATATATATATATATTTCCGTCTCTCTCT
>NC_051401.1:1804743-1807243 GCF_015228065.2 Penaeus monodon
ACACTCAGTATTAGCATCATTGACGGAATTTAAATTTCGGATATTCAAGTGTATTGTTGTTAGCACTGTTATAATGCATTTTCAAAACAGTAAACTTCAAGCAATTGTAATTTCAACATACTATATAGAAGTTTACTGCAATCTGCATCAAAAACAGTTTCAGAATTATCAAAACAATTTTTCACAAAACCAGTATTTTTTTTCAATGCACTTTCATAGTCACACATAATAATACACCGCACTCCTCCTTCCAGTGGGAATCAGTGCACTTCCCCTCAAACTTATCACTGCGCCTTCTCTTCTCTCCCCCCCCCCAAAAAAAAAAAGAAGAGAGAGAGAAAAAAAGCCTGAAATTCCAAGCATTTTCTTCCATTGAGCCGGGGGAAATAAAGTTGAAAAAGTTTTAATGACTTTTCAACAACGGAGTCCCCGTGTGTGCTAGTTACAACGACTTGTGCCGCGAATAAAGAATACAGCTACGTCAGTCTCGGCGGCCCAACCCGAGTCATCTGCCTTTCCTGTAAACGGAACTTTGGCGAGCTTTGCCACTTTTTTTCTCTGCGGTTTTGTATATATTTGTTACTTCAATCTGTCTATCTGTGTATCTATTTATCTATCTATTGATCTGTTTATCTATCTATCTATTGGTCTAGTTCTCTAGCTGTCTTTCTGCCTGTTTATTTATACATGTCTCTTTCTCTCTCTCTCTCTCTCTCCGCTCTCTCTCTCTCTCTCTCTCTCTCTCTCTCTCTCTCTCTCTCTCTCTTCCTCTCTCTCTCTCTCTCTCTCTCTATCTATCTATCTTATTCTTTTATCTATCTATCTATTGGTCTATTCTTCGTCTTTCTCTCTCTCCCTGTTGACTTTTTTCTTCTTTTAAGGTCGTCTCTCGCTCTCCTTCGTTTCCAATCATTTTCATGTATTTTTTTTCTCTCTCTTCCATTCTATATTAGATTCTATGATCAAATATCATTTTCTTGTATAATTATGTTTTATCTAATCTTTTCTTCCTATTATCTATATTGTCGCCTCTCTCCCTCCATCTTATGACCCTTTTCTTCTTTTTATGATGATAAGGTAAAAATTTGGCAAAGGAGCTGCTTAATGCAAATGAAAAATTTTAATGATGATAGAAAGAATTATGATAAATAAAAAATAGTATTTGATAATAGAATTATGTCTATTATTCATTAAATCTCATATTACTATTATTCATTTAACGTTTATTCCATATTCTTATTATGATTATGTATCAATATATTTGATAAAATCATGATGAAAAATTTATTTTTAAAAATATATTAACGATTTTATATTTTTATTAGATATAATTTTATTTTAAATTTTTATAAATATATTATATATTATTATTTTGTATATATATATATATATATATATTATATATAATATATATATATATATATATATGTGTTGTGTGGTGTGTGTGTGTGTGTGTGTGTGTGTGTGTGTGTGTCTGTGTGTGTGTGTGTGTGTATGTGTGAAACATATAGATATATAGATTTTTTTTTCAACAGCCAATCATTCCATTGCAGGACATAGGCCTTCTCTTAATTCACTATTAAGAAGTTATATGGCAGTGCCACCCTTGCCTGATTGGATGCCCTTCCTAATCAACCGTCGTTCGGCATGCTAACACTCACGGCTGTGACTTCCCCTGCGACACCTGCGTTTGACTTCTCAAGGCGATATGTCGGGCTCGAGCAGCAGTCAGAGCGCAGGCATTTTACGACTGCCGCGGCGAGAATTGAACTCGGGACCACGACCACGAGTCAATACTCTAACCAATGGACCATCGCGGCAGTCATATGTGTGTTTGTGTGTGTGTGTGTGTATGTGTGTGTGTGTGTGTGTGTGTGTGTGTGTGTTAGCGTATGTTGTGTGCGTGGTGTAGTGTGTGTTTGTCCGTGTGTGGGGTGTGTGTGAGCGGGGTTGTAGGTGTGTGTGCCATGAAAATGTAATTACGGGGAAACAGAGGCTGTCCCGCTTTTCCTTAAAAGCAACGAGCGCATCGATACAGGAGCTCTGAAAAGTCAAGGACCAGAGGTTGCGATTCGAGTAAGAGATGAAAACTCGAATGAGCAGGGGGCTTACGGAGTAAAGATACTCGAGGAAGGTCTCGGAACAAGAGCATGTGGTGTCTCGGAAGAGTGTCGTGCGTTCGTGGGTTGCGTGTGTTTGGGTTGTGTCCACGCACACAGACACACGTGTTTATCCCGTATACAGCTTCCGTCCAGATCAAAACCCTCGATCTCGAGAGCCAAGACAGTAACAGGAAACCTCCTTTACCTCATAGGCGATATGTCGGCAAAAATTCCAAAACATCATATTTATCTGCTGAGATTTCCGCTTTTATTTCCTGACAGTTTTTTTTCTACTTTTCTTTTACATATATATTTATTTTTCTTCCGTGTCTCACGAGAGGATATGAGTTTCCTGGAGTCGTCAGCAGGCTGTCACTCCAGCCGAGATGTCGTGTCCG
>NC_051401.1:1809743-1812243 GCF_015228065.2 Penaeus monodon
AGCACACACGCACACACATGACAAGCAAATAACATGCTAAAAAAAAAAAAAAAAAAAAAAAAAAGCATTGGTCAGTTACTTATGTATCTATTTGATGTATCACGTAATTCTGATATTTAAGAATCATGTGTAGGAACAAAATAACACTAAAAATGTAATAGCTTATAAACATTCCACCCTCCGCCTCATCATTTTTTTACACACTCCAAGTTATCACTACGGCAGGTTTCAATTGTCAAGATATCTTTATAGCACTTATACGAATTTTAATCTCATTTCAGGTTTAATTTTCGAGAGTTCCGGTGAGATAGCATGCAGTCTCTGAACTTGTTATAATATTTTTCTTTATATGCAAAAGAAGATCTAGTGGTAGCAGCTGTAATAATGGTAATGATTACCTGGATGGAAGGATCGATTTCCTTCTTCGTTCGTTCTCCAAATTGGGCTACCCTCGCCATGTCCTCGACGTCGCGTTATCCAGGGCACAGCGTACCTTCTACCACGACTCCTCTCCTGAAGAGACTCCTCACCTGCCCGTCCTCAGCCTGCCCTACACTGAGGAGATCTACTCTCTCCGTCACCCTCTTCACCCTCTCAACCTCGCCAGGTGAACACTCTCCATCGCAACCTGATCGACACTAGCCCTCCTCGAAAGTGGGCACCTATGCTGTTCGTTTAGCCTCCTGTGTTAAGCAGCACGTCGGCGAGACGGGCACCAGTCTCACTAAGCGTCTGTCTCAACATAAGTACGCTGTATCCAGGGGACACAACAACAACGTCCTCTTAAGCCATCAGTGGGGCACAGTCTATCAGATGGACTGGTCAGTAGCGTGATATTGCCTTTTCTTCCGCTGATGTCCACGCCAATAGATTGGTGGAATCCTCTTTAATTAAGCTGTTGCCCAATTTCAACTAGAACGCGTCTTTTCTCCTACCGATAGTCTCCTCGCTTCCCACATCTTCCGCCTTCTCCCTTAAAACGCCTACCCTGCGCAAAATCCGCCCGATCCTCCGACCTGATTTGACCTCCCTTCGCTTCCGTTCATCTGCTCTCACCTGTCCCGTGGTACCGCGTTGCCTCTCCCCTCTCTCTTTTATACCCCCTCCTCTCCCTTTCCTCTTAGCCTCCAGGCTACTTACAGTAGTAACGTGTCGACCTCTCATCCGTTCGCGTCCCACTCAGGCGCGAAAAGTTGCAATTGTCGTCCGCAGGCTACCATTGTGGCTGGGCACCACGGAGGGTAAAGACTAAGCTCAGTCGAATCAGCACCAGTTGACACACGTCAGTGTGTCAACTGCGGGCTCCCCTCATGAGATAGCCCGAGCGATTCTCAGCTTCGCATAAAGACTTATCCTTATCCTTTCCTCTTTAGACCCGAATACATACATGCATATATATATATATATATATATATATATATATATATATATATATATATATATATATATATATATATATACATATATATATATATATATATATATATATATATATATATATAATTATATATATATATATATATATATATATATATATATATATATAAAAACACACACACACACACAACCATATATATAGATAGATAGATAGATTGATAGATTGATAGATAGATAGGTGCACAAAAAAGGAAATATATTTACACACACAAATATATTTCAAAATTTCTACATATCTAACTATCTTTACATACGAAAAATAACGAATGAAAAACAAGGAAGGTAAAATAGGAAAGCAGAAAAAAGTACCAGATGAAGACGGAGGGGGGGGGGGACGCCAGACGAAAAGACAAAAAATGGCGACAAATCCAGAAGAAAAGTTGACACTCGGCGCAGGTTTTGCATGTCACAGAAGTCTGGGAGTCAAAAGTCGGAAAAGAGTTCAGAAAAAAAAATCGGGAAATCAAATGAGTTTCCAACATAAAATCAGCGAGAGCGCAAAGTTGCCTTGCAAGACATCACTCATGTATCAGACACAGTGTCAAGGGATCGTCACTATATGTGGAATAACATTTTCATGCCTGGTATAAGCAGGGAATAGTTGTGGTGTCAACATGTTTGGAATAGCTCCATCCTGCTATTCCATTCACAGGGAAAGGTAGACTTGGAGATACACATAGACTACCTAGAAATAGACAAGGGATTTTAGGTACGACGCTTGTGTAAAATAGCACTTATTATGCTTCAGTATACATGGACGTCATGTACAGAAACACATTTTAAAGCCCCAAAATACACTGAATAGTAGTCACGGCCCCACGCTTGGAATACCTTCATAGGAATTTACACCAGGAGATCTGACGTCATTTGCAGCATAACATTTTTACGTCTGAATTTGTCGGGAAAGGCAGCTAAGACATACAAAATATGAGAAAGAAAATGTTTATACCTGACTGTATAGAAATAAGTAGGATTGACTAAGTACTGAAATTGTTACTTTTTTTTTGGGGGGATACATAGGAAATGACAGATATAATCTTATATCATATGCCTGCAAGATATA
>NC_051401.1:1817243-1819433 GCF_015228065.2 Penaeus monodon
CTTTTTCCCCTCTTCTCTCTCTCCTCTCTCTCTCTCGCCTCTCTCTCTCCTTTTTTTTTTAAAAGCCCCCCCTTTCGTATTTGTGGGAATCTCTGTGTTGTGACCCTGTATTTAAGTACCACATCACAATCAGTCCTTTGGCCCCCGGGCCTCCCCCAAATGGCTGGGGTGTCATCCGATTTTCCTTTAGGGATCCCAGTATCTTTATTGATAAAACTTTCATTTACTTTAATATTTCTCTCTAATCGTTATTTACAACTTTTGCCCCTATATCTAAGCCCCTTAAAAACTAGAAATATTTTACGGGGTTTTTTTAGTTTTTCCCCTTAGACAGAGTAGCGACGAGCGTAGCAAGGAGAAGGCCAGTCGAAAATCGACCCCTTGCCATAACGCAACTTTTTGGGTTTTTTGCCCTTTTTCTGAAAAATTTGGCCGACCCAGGCATAAAAAAAAAAGTGACCGCCCTGGGTTGCTTTTCCCCTTCCGGGAATTCGTGAAAACGGGGGGGCTTTAAAGTGCCTTGTTCTACTTTCGCAATCTTTTCCCAAATTTCTTTTCACTTGTCATTCTCGTGCTTTTTTGAGCGGATCTCAATTGGGGGGCGGGGTTGTTTGGGCATGGGTTGAAGATGCGTATATCAAAAAAGGCTCGCTCCCCCCGGGGCCAAAACCCCGCCGCACTGTGTCCAACGAGCGTCGTCGGCGGAGGGGGTTTAGACGGGGTGAGAATTGCGACCACCCGTGGGATGGGGGAAAGGGCCCCTCTGGGGCCCCGGGACACCCCCCTAAGCATTTCCACAGAAACATCCCCAACCCCCGTGTGGCGCATGCCCCCCAAAGCCCCGTCTTGCACGTCTTTGGCGGGGTTCGGGTCGAAGGGTGAACCGCCCCGTGCATTGCGGGTGAAGGCCCTCGATTGGCCACCCAAAATTTGGGGTTTAAAAGAAAATCCCCCAAATTCTTGTTTTTTTTAGGCTAAAGCCTTTTGTTTTTATTTTGGGGGAAACAGGGTTTGCCAGTTTGAGGCGGGCCCAAAACTCTCTTTCCATCTCTATTTCCCCTCCCTTTATCTCCTCAGAGGTGTTGAGAGTGTTTTTCTGTAGCTGTGTTTCTGATTTGTCTCCGCTCTCTTGTTATCTCCCTTTTCTAATAATTTGGGTTTTTTTCTTTTTTTGGGGTGTGTGTGGTAGAAACTTTTTTTGTATGGCTTTTTTAAATTTGGCTTTGGGTGAAAAACTTGACAGAGTTTTTTATATTCCCGGGGTTTGCGACTTTTCAAGGGTTTTTTATGCCGAGTTTCCCCCCCGCCTTGGGGTAGCTTTTGGGGAATAGTCTATCTAAAAGGTTGGGGGGATTTTGCCCCCCCGATAGTGCTTGGGGGATAAGACCTTCTACTATTGTCTCTTCAAATGGGGAGAGTAAGGGGTCAACGTTTTGGGACAGTCCCCCATTAGAAAAAGTTCCTTCTGTTTTACACCCAAGTCAATGCTGGAAAAGGAAAGTGTGGGTTTCCCTCAATGCGACTCTGTCAGGACTTCAACTATCCCTTTCCCATTCTTTTATTGTTTTTTTTTAAAGTATTCCTCCTTGGCTTTCTTTTTGTGCCCCAAAGGGCTGCTTCCAAAGTGGTTCCCCGCCGCCCCGGTTTTTTTCTTTACGTTGGGCTCGCAAAATGCTTCTCTGGCTTGGGGAGATACTCAGGTTTACAATTAAAAAATGACTTGCTGGGGCGGGGTTGGGGTTTAAGGGATCCCCTTGGGGGGGGCCGTTGAGTCTTTTATTAGTTCCCACCAATTTTTCCCAAAAGTCTTTTACCCCCCCCCGGCTCCTGTCAGGGTTTATCAGCATAAACAAAAACCCGTTTTTTTGTTTTTATTTTTGGAAAAAATTATTTGATCTTTTCAGGGTTTAGGAGGGCCCATGGCGTTTCATCGCCATGGCAAAAATGGGTTGGGCCCTTTTGGGGTCCCCCCCTTTCGACATAATCAACCCACAGTTGTTTGGGTTTTCCTTTGTCGCTTTTTTTCGTATAATGCTGCTGGGATTTTTGTATGTGTTTGTGACGTATTTTTGCAAAACTTGGACATTTGATGGGCGATATTAAAGCATTATAGCCTTTCGGTTCATGTTATTAAAAAGGGATTTGCGGCAAACTACCATCCCCAAAAAAGGGGCCCCAAACTCGGCTGTT
>NC_051401.1:1827033-1828461 GCF_015228065.2 Penaeus monodon
AATATTAAACATCACATAAGCCACTGATAGGAAAGGGGTTTTTTTTACCTTTTTAAATAAAAAAAAAAAAAAAAAAAAAAAAAAAAATTTTAAAAAAAAAAAAAAAAAAAAAAAAAAAAAAAAAATTTAAAAAAAAAAAAAAAAAAAATTAAAAAATAACCAAAAAAAATAATTTTTCTAAAAAATTTAATAAAAAAAAATCCCACATTAAAAAAAAAAAAAAACGGCATTTTTTTTTTTTTTTTCATTATTAATAAAGAAAAAAAAAAATTAAGAAAAACATTTATTTCTTTTAAACAATCCCGGGGATATGCAAAGGGTTTTGGTTTTGTGGTGTGGTGTTTGGGTGGTGGTGAAAAATTTATTTTATAACAAAAAAATTAAAAAAAGGGGGTTTTGGGGGGGGGGGGGGGGGGGGGGGGTTTTGGGGGGGGTGGGGGGGTTTGTGTTGTGGTTTTTAAGTTTATTTTTGCATTAGCACCACAAAAGCCCCAAAATCATTTTAACCCAAAACCAATCCTTCTTAAACCCCAAAAAAACCCCACCAAAAACAAAACCCCCAACACACCCATTTTAATTTTTTTTATTTTTTTTTAAATTTTTTTTATATTTTGTTTTATTTTATATTATAATATAATAAAATTTTATATTTTTAAATTTATTTTAAATATAATTATATATATATAATCCCTGTTTTTATTTTTTTTTTTTTTTTTTTTTTATATATATTTTATTTATAATTAATATATCACACACAAAAAAAAATTTTAAAATATTTAAAAAAAGGGGGGGGGGGGTTTTTTTTTTTTTTTTTTTTAAAAAAAAAAAAAAAAAAAATAAAAAAAAAATAAACGTTTGGGGTGTTTTGGGGGGGTTGTGAGGATATTTCACAAAAAAAAAAATTTTTATATTAATATATAAATTATATTATATATATATATATATTTAAAATAATAAAATATATATACACACCCAAAAAAAAAAAAAAAAAAACAAAAAAAAAAAAAACCCAAAAACACCCCAATATAAAATATAATTTTATATATATATATATATAATATAAAATTAATATATGTGTGTGGTGTGTGTGGGTGTGTGGTGTGGGGGGTGTGGTGGGGTGGTGGGGGGTGTGTTTTTTTTGGGATTTTTATATTAATATATAATAATTATTATATATATAATATTTATATATTTTTTTTTTAATATATATAAATAAAAAAAATAAATAATATATATATATAATATAAAAATATATATAAATAATATATATATATATTTAAAAAAAAAAAAAAAATAGTAAAAAAAAACAACAAAAAAAAATAATTATATAATAATAAAATATATTTTAATTTTTTTTTTTGGGGGTGGGTGTGTGTTTGTGTGTGTGTGGGGGTGTGTGTGTTTGGGGTTTGTGTGTGTGTGTTTGGG
>NC_051401.1:1846061-1853428 GCF_015228065.2 Penaeus monodon
TTGACGGCAGACTTACCAAGTCGGGGCCCGGGACGCGAGGACGGCTGGGTTTTCAGCCCCCTTCTGCACCTTTTTCGCCTTGTACCAACTTCCTTAGCCTTAGGACATGCGCTCGATGGTGACCAACCTGCCCAGTCCTTGCAGCGCTGCTGGAGGGCATCAGAATCCGCCGGTTGAGAGACGTGTTCTCTTTCCGTCCTCTCTGACACGACTACATCCTGTGCCCTACCTCTCCCGCGCCCCAACACAGCCCTTGGAAAGTTCTCGGGCTCACCTTCCTCAATGCTGATTTTTCTCAACTTTAGCCTTCCGGCCCGCGGAGGTCACGGCGGGGCTGAGCATCTGGCCCTAGGCCACTGGTTGCCTTTCAGACTGCTCGACATCCAGGCCCTCGCCAGCCGCCACCTCAGGTTGCCGCTCAGGGTGTGCCTGCTTGCTAGTGAATGTGGGGTCGCTGCTGAGTCCTGTAAAAGCGTCAACACAGAAATCACGGGCCCGGACCCACTATCATCTCTTCCGCACCGCAGGGTACGACCTCCTTACCAGCGTCCTCCTCATCCTGCGCCAGCTGGAAAGTGTCTCGCCACGCTCACTGTAGTCCGCTTCTTCAAGTGGGCCCGATATACCTCGGCCTGGTGGTGGTGCCCGAAAACGGCGTTTTCAAAGCCTCTGCCGACGCTGGTGTAAGGGCATGTTGGGATGCCGGCAGATGCCCCAACACTTCCACCGCGGGGCACCTTAGCGCTGCTACCACTGCAGGGCCGTTCTCTTCCTGGCTCCAGCCCTGGGCAGATGCCAGCATTTCAATTGGGCGACATATGCCTCCCAGGCCACCTTCCGTCGTACTCAGCTAGCTTACGCTTCACAGAATGTCCTGGATGCTGAGGCTGCGGGTTGGAGAACGCGTCCGTGACTACACACTCTGGCCCGGGGGGGAGGAAGGGGGTGAGGGAGGCAACGAGGCGGGTTACCGGGTCCGAGTTTTGCCGCCACCTATATCCAGGGAGCGGTGTCCCGATGGCCCCAGCGTCTGTCGCGACCACTGGCTTCGACAAGCGATGCTGCGAGGCCCGGGGGTTTTCCTGCCACGGACCTCAAGGCAGACCCCATAAAACCTGACACTCTGGCATCTGTTGCAGAACCGCTCGTCTGCCCTTCTCTGGCTTGCAACGGTTTCCTACTCTCATGACCGCCGCCTTTCCACCTTCACTTCCTCCTCGGTCTGAACCTCGCCCTTTCCATAGTCCTGCACCTCCTCCATCATTTCCTCTTCATGCTGTTTGCAGGCCTTGTCGGTGTACTGCTGAGTTTCCATCTTAAAAAACCAGATGCAAGATTGCTCTGTAGCACCTCAGCAAGGTCGTCAGAACTGTTCCTCTGCCTTCTTGCCTGCATCTCGACGAGATTGGTGCACCTGCCGTGTGCCCTCTGTGCCTGCCTCTTTCAGCCCCTTTGTGCCAATTTCCTCCTCATACCGCCAGCATGGCAGTGATCTAGGTCCATCTGGCTCAGCTTCACGCTCCCTCTTGCCCTGCTCAGTCGTAGCCTCTTCCTCCCTCATGGCTGCCGCCAATCTTTGGACCACATGATAAATCGGCGGTCTCACTGATCAAAACACAAATCCCACTCCTGACACCAATTGTTTACGCCGACCCGCCCTCGTCTCTCTCTACCAAGACAGGGCAGCTAGGGCAAACGGCGTGTTATATCAGGGTCGTGAACACGGAGCAGTCCAAGAGGCACCGGACACCACAGCGTCCCAGAACACCAGAGGGAAACGCCAAGTTGGCGAGGCCAGGCACCGAAGTAAACACAAATGACAGTCCTTTTTCCTTAATTTACACAAGTTATTTATACCCGTACACTTTTCTATAAGGCACAATACAGGGGGGAAACCATCATGTCACACAGCACAATACGCTTATAACAGGCAACACAATGTTTATGCAGGTCACAAGGGCCACACACGAGGTCCTTCACAGAGCACCCCAACTCGTCTCTCCTGGTTTGTTCCTCCGCTCCTCCGCTCAACACCAGCTGCGTCATGTTTGCCAGGTCCCTTCATGTTAACACATGCCGCAGGTCACCTTTTCATGTAGCACATGTTTTCGCACCGAGTCAAAGACCCCACTGGCGTAGGCAATATATACATATGTATATACAATAATATATATATATTTTTTTAAAATTATATATATATATATATATTAATATATAATCATTATATATATGATACATATATATATATATTGTATATATAGTATATAGATATCTATTATAATATATAATATATATATATGGTACATATTGCTTATGTATAAAAAAAAAAAAAAAAAAAACAGTGGGGGGGGGGGGGGGGGGGTAAAAGGTGTGTGTAATATATATGTAAATGTTAGAAATGTATATGTATATGTATATGTATATGTATAATGTATATGTATAATGTATATATATAATATATATATATATAGATATATAGGTATATATATATAATATATATATATAATTATATATCTATATATACCTATGTGTGTGTGTGTGTGTAGGGGTGATGTGTCTATATTTATGTATGTATGGGTGTGTGTGTTGTAATTATTTATGTTTGCATGTGTATGCGTATGTATGTGTATACATATGTATATGTGCGTATGTGTAACTATGTGCATGTACATATATGTGCATGTACAGGAGTATTTATATATATGTGGATGAACACTAATGTGCACTCATAAACGTATGTGCGCATACACTTGTGCGTAAGTATATGTAGGGCTATATCTATATGTTTATGCATAGTCATAAATATGTTTACAAGATACGTGGGCCTGTGTGTGTTCGTATATATGTGGGTGCGTATGCGCATATGTATGCGCATATGATGTGTGCACATGTCTATATATGTGTATGCATGTGCCTGTGTGCCTATCATATGCATAGGAGCATATGTAAAGGTATATGCTTGCATGTGCAAATGAACATGTGCGTAGTACTTAGGGCATTTGGACAACTATGTGTGCACTAGGCGTACATACGACTGAATGAAATCAGTGTATAAAATATAATCACATATATATACTCCTGATACTCAAGCCCATGCTCACGGGAGTATACCTTGGTGTAGTGAGCATGCCCGTACATGGCTGCTCATAACTCCACACTAAATAGGGCCAACCCTGGTGGAGGGGCTTATCAGTAGCATCCCGGCTAAACTACTCCCTCTCTCATCAAGATACTCCATAAGCCAGTAGGTGGGGGGTAACTCGGCTGTTTACCTCTCAATCAAAATCCATGACTGTACAAACAGAGCAACGCCCTCATTCCCCGGAGGTAAAGGAGCCCCTGGTTACGGCAGCGATCAGGATCGCTCCGTAGCAGAGGGTGCTAAAAATCTCCGGTTAAAAACAGGCTGCCCCACGCTGATGAACCTTTGCACATATAAGGACAATGGGAACCGAATGCGATTTACAAGCATTACTTGAGGAACCCTATTTCATTAAATGGGGTGTTGTAGGACTCTGTGAAGTTGGAAAATTAAGCAAAGAGCAGAAGATACTAAATGATGGACATTTGCTCAATTGGAAAGGTAAACTCCAGGGTAGCAAGCAGGAATTAGGAGTAGGTTTCTTAGTTCACAACAGTTTAGAAAAGAATATTGTGGACTTCTATAGTATAAGTGAAAAAGTGGCTTCAATAACAATAAAACTAAACACTAGGTACAACTTAAAGATTGTTTAAGTCTATGCTCTAACCTGCAGCCACATTGTTGAAGAAATACAGAGCTTCTATGAAGATATTCATTTAGCCAGCGAGAGAGTAAAACTCCTATTCCACAATAATTATGGGAGATTTTAATGCCAAAATAGGTAAAAAAACACAGAAGAAATAGCAGTGGGGAATCACGGAACAGGCATTAGGAATGAGAGAAGACATGGAAGTCGCCATCTGACATTAAAAAGGATATTGACTTAATAATTTCAAATAGGCGTGATATAGTAAAAAATGTGAAAGTAAATGTTGGCAGTGACCATAGAATGGTCAGAGGCTATATTAAATTACACCTCACAAGGTAAAGGAATAAACTCATACGAAAAACGCAGCCAAATTTAGCTAACTTGAATACCAGAGCAACAGAATTTAACCTTAACATCCAAAACCGATATTCACTTCTCAGCGATGAAGATCTCAACATTGATCAAATCAACAAACAGTTCAATGGCATAATGAAGGAAGCTGCACTTGAAGTAGGCGATAGGAACGTCAAGCAGAGCTGCAGCAAGCTCTCGATAGAAACTAAACAGCTTATAACAAAACGTAGGGTCATTAAAGTATCGTCAAAAAGGGGCAAAATAGAATTAGCTGAATTAACAAAGACTATAAATATAAAGATGAGACAAAATGTATGGAAATTCAATGCTCAAATAATAAATGAAACAGTGCTCTCAAGTACCAGTATGAAAACAGCTAAAAGGAAACTAGGAATAGGAAGAAATCAAATGTATGCATAAAGAAACCAGATGGAGAAGTGACATAATAAGAATGAAATCATAAGAGTAGTGGAACACTTTTACAGGGATCTATACAACTCTGATGAACAACCCCGGATTGATGCGAACGCAGTAACTAGAGACATACCTAACAGCACAACAGAAGAAATAAAAAGAGTGCTTAATGGCATGAAGAGAGGTAAAACATCAGGTGAAGACGGAATTAGTATAGACCTTATAATAGATGCAGGAGAAATTTCAACAGTGAAACTAGTAAATCTATCAACAAATGCCTTCGCAACAGAAGAAACTCCGAAAGCCTGCAAAAATGCAACAATTATTTTGATACATAAAAAGGGAGATAGAAAGGATCTAAAAATGCCATAAGCATCCGTTTAGTTATTTACAAAATGTTCACAAATATCACAACTCGCATCTCTGACAGTCTGGATTCTTCTGCAGTGGACTCTGAACAAAAAACACACTTACACCTCACCCAAATAAGAGAAAGAATAATTTGTTGTTGCCTCCGTCGATCTCGTGAGATCATGGCTAATTGCGCTGAGGCTCTAAAAAAAAGGGGAGCTGCAACGTCGGCTGTGGCTGTACAGGCCGACACGAGAACCACATGGTCTGCCGCATCTGCTGCAAGTGAAGGCCGGCTCCTGTGTATGTAGTTGGGCCGATTGCAGCCACTGTTGCTTTCGGAGACGCCTCTCACCCCATCAGGCGTCTCTCATGTCCTCCGCCTCCTTGATGAACTCCCGGGTGGTGGGTCGCCAGCCGGAGCGGTTCGTGGCAGCTATCTCCAGGTCAGAGGAGTTGAAGCCACCATCCTTCAGGTTGCACTTACATATGTCCTTGTAACGGAGGGCCGGGCGTCCTGTGGATCTAGTGCCAGTGGCCAGCTCCCCAAACAACATGTCCTTAGGGATGCGGCCATCATCCATTCGGGTGACATGGCCTAGCCAACGCAGACGTCTCTGGGACAAGATGGCGAACATGCTGGGCATCCCTGCCTTGGCCAGGACGTCGATGTTGGTGACGCGGTCCTGCTAAGTGATGCCGAGCAGTCTATGGAGGCAGCGTAGGTGGAAAGTGTTCAGCCTGCGTTCCTGGACGAGTAGAGTGTTCATGTTTCACTTCCATAAAGGAGAGTGCTCAAAACGCATGCCTGATAGACTCTTATCTTGGTGTTGGTGGTGAGCATGGTGTTATCCCACACTCGCTTCGTCAGGCGGGCCATCGTGGTCGCTGCCTTGCCGATCCTTGTGTTCAGCTCTGCATCAAGGGGGAGGTTGCTGGAGATGGTAGACCGAGATAGATGAACTTTTCCACCACCTCGAGGGTGTGGTCACCAATGGAGATGCTGGGGGCACTACTCACATCTTGGCCCATGACCTTAGTCTTTCTCAGGCTGATGGTGAGACCAAATTCTGCACAGGAGGTTGAAAAGCGGTCGATGAGTCGCTGCAGTGCTGTTTCAGTGTGGGGACAAGGCCAGCATCGTCGGCAAAAAGTAGTTCCCTGACGAGCACCCTCTGTATTTTTGTCTTTGTCCGTAGACACGCCAAGTTAAAGAGAACTCCGCTGCTCCTGGTGTGGATGAAGACGCTGTCGTCAGAGTCCTGGAAGGCATAGGACAGGAGCAGAGAGAAAAAGATGCCGAAAAGGACGCATCCCTGCTTCACGCCATTTTTGATTGCAAAGGGTTCTGAGCATGATCCGTCGAACTGAACGGTCCCGCTCATGTATTGGTGGAAGGACACGGTCAAGCTCAAGAGCTTTGGGGGACATCCAATATGCTGGAGGAGGGCAAACAGTCCATCTCAGCTGACCATGTTGAAGGCCTTGGTCAGGTCGATGAATGCCAGGTACAGGGGCTGCCTCTGCTCCCGGCATTTCTCCTGCAGCTGCCTCACAGAGAACACCATGTTCATAGTTGACCTGGCGGCCCTGAAGCCGCACTGTGCCTCTGGATAAATGTGTTCAGCGAGGAGTTGCAGTCTGTTTAGGGCAACCCAGGCAAATGCTTTGCCGACAATGCTGAGGAGCGAGATGCCACGATAATTGTTGCAGTCGCTCCGTTCCCCCTTATTCTTGTAGAGCGTGACGATCTTGGCATCACGCATGTCCTGGGGCACTGCTCCTTCCTCCTAACACTACATTAGGAGTTCGTAAAGGTGTTGTAGGAGAGAACTCTCTTTTGCGGCCTTGACTACCTCAGGAGGAATGTTGTCGCTGCCTGGTGCTTTGCCGTTGGCTAGATTGTCAACAGCCTTGCTGAGCTCTTCAGTGTGGGTGGTGTGTCGAGCTCGATCATGCTAGGCAGTGATTGAGTGCTCTCAAGGGCCATGCTGGAGACAGTAGTTTCCCTTGAGTAGAGCTCTTGGTAGCGTTCAGCCCACCTCTTCATTTGCTTGCAGCACTCTTTGATGATCTCGCCCTCGGCTGATTTGAGTGGGGCTGTCTTGACAGGCTTGGGCCAAAAGCCTTCTTCATGCCCTCGTCCCCCCTAACGGAAGCCGCCTTGCCGCGGTGGGGGGGCTTGAGGTCCCAATGATCTAGTGAGCCGGACCAGAGGGCTACCCATACTGGAGGGGTCACCAGTGAGGGATGAGACAAAATGGCTTCCTGGTGCACCAAGGCCTATGAGAGGGGATGATGTACCCACCCCTGGTTCATTCCATCTTGGACCAGGGAGAACTCTCCCACGTGTGTTTGCCGTGCGTGGCATCCCGTATTACCAGGAGACAGGAGTCCTGGAGGTTGAGCGATGCTGCACGCTGCGCCCTGCAGCTAGCAACACACCTCTGGTCAAATATGGCTAGGGTCAAGCAGGCACTATCAGTGGTAGCGAATATGCGATGCTCAGTACTGTAA
>NC_051401.1:1856028-1858600 GCF_015228065.2 Penaeus monodon
GAGACGGGTGACTGTAATTAAGAAAAAGAATATCTATCTGTATATAGATATAGATAGATATAAAAGTAAATGAGTCTGACCTTCGTTCCTCTTGTTAATCACAATGAAGAGAAGTTGTATTGTTTTTCCACTGTTTGCCACGGAGCTTTGAGACCTGATTGTGCAGATCTCAGGTCGTGATGTCAAGTGCTGCATTGCAAAATCCATAGCGAGAACAATATGTGCTAGGTAGTAAATGACACTTGTTAAAATCAATCTCAAAATCTTGGCGGAGTAATGTTGTGGGGAGACAGTATTGCACAAGCTACCAATGCTCATGCATTTGATATCAATCATGATGCCATATGCAATTTACATTTGCTCGCGCTGCATATCAGTGGGCATCCTCATGTTCTGCTCCTCTTCGGTTTGATCCGATTCACCCTGATCAAACTGTTGCTGGGCTTAAAGCTTCGAGCGCGGTGTTCTTTTTATCGGTTCCTCATTCATTAAGGGTGTGGCAGTGACGCTCACGGCATGATGGCAAAAGACTACAGTCTACCCGATTCAGATGGTATTGTTTTCTTTTAGTGGAAAGAAGTCTGCCTGTCTAACAAGATTGCCGAAATGCTGACCAAAGCTCAAAACTCTTTTATACTGATGTGGATGGCGATGATTATGCATAGACTTTGTAACCAAAAGTAGGAACTCTTTATTGGCTGTTTCTGTAATCACTTCTTAACACTCCTGTACCTAAAAACCTTTGCTGTTTCATCAGGGCTCATCCGGCTTCCTTTATCAGTGACCCCGAACTCTTTAGCTTACAGTCTCTGACTATGGGACGATCTATGGTCATCATGTAGACGAAGAGTTGTAGCTTGGCCAAGGTCACTGAAGATAGACACCGTCTTTTCACTAACGGTAGGAAGAACACTCGATAGTAAACTTTGTATTCTAGTAGCACTATTTCAGAGCAACGGGAAAACATCATTTCAGACAAACTTGAATAAAGAAAAACCCACTTAAGTTTTCCAAGAACTCATTGAAAAGGACGAGTACACGGTTGACAATGATACCACACCAAAGTAAGGCATATTCTTTCCTGCTGCACTGTGGTTAAATGAAATTTGGCATTAGAAGAATAAAATGCAATAAAAATGTAATTTACTGCACAGAGCTGTTAAAATATGAAGATGGATGCGTTGTTGATGACGAAGACGAGGACGATTTATATATGACTTTAGATCTTTCATATGCATTAGTGTTTCATCTCAAGAATAAATATGTTATGATAGAATATCAATTGAGAGGCCTGTCATGTTAACAACGATTTTTTTTCAAACTTCTGATTTTATTATTCTTTTTATTTGTTAAGTTTTTATTTTATTTATTTATTCATTTTATTTTACCAATCAGAAATGATAATTTGGTATGAGTCTTCATCATAAAGCTGTTTGTTTTACAGAACATTTCTTAACGGATTAAACATCCAGATTACCCTGCACGTACAACATTCATCATGAGTCTCATAAATAACAATGCTAAAGCGTTTAGCCGAATGAAAGAAAGATGACTTTTTCTTCTTCTTCTTCTTTGTGAGGTCAAGCAATAAATTTTAACAAATATTTTTTCGGAGTCAAAGCGATTATGACTACAAATATTTGTTGTAAAATAAACGTCGGAAAATCTCGCTACTTTTTTCTATTTGCTTCTATTAATGAAAGATGATCGTAGGGATTAAATACCGTAAGAGCTAACAGGGAAGTGTCGACTCAAGAAACAAAACAGCGTAATTCTTTAGGAAGAATTTGCCAATTTGTTGATACTGATGGATGTGCGCTGATGCTAAGTTATGTAAGCAGACTACGAGATGCTTAAAGCTTACCCGCAAAAAAAATTGAAATTAATCTCATAGAAGAGTTTTTCCTAAATACTCTTCTAATCGGTAAACATTCATGCATCATCGAATCCTAGAATGGCCAAATTACAATCATACCAGATTTCCAATCGAGGCTTAGTACACGAATTTGATACACATTATTATAGCACACTTTTCAATCTATATCTTTCACAGAGTTTATACCTGGGATAATCTAGCTTTCACTTCAGGAATGAGGCATTTGATATGAATGAGCATATATGTGATTTGTAATAAAATCCTGATTATAGACAAGTTGCAAATCGGCTTTAGACTTGACGCCAAAGTAATATCAAATCTTTTATGATTATTGATATTGGAGGATCACTTTTTTATTGTTTATTCATGCTGTATACAAAGCAGCCTGCAGGAAATAACTTCTTCAACAGTAGAGGTCACGAAAAAAGGAAACTAGAAAAAAGGGCGTATGTATATATATAGATATATGATATATATATATATATAATATAATATATATATAATATAACATATATATATATATAGTAATATAATTAATATAAAAAATATATAAAATATATATGATAATATACAGTACCAGAGATAATATATATATATATATATATATCTATATAAATAATATATATCACATAGATAATAATATATATATTATATATATATATATCATATATATATATATATGATATAGTTATATTA
>NC_051401.1:1858700-1861200 GCF_015228065.2 Penaeus monodon
ACCCACCCCCACCCCAACAAACAACAACCCCACAACCCCAACCAAAACACACCACCAAAACCCACACACACAACCACACACAACACAAACCCACCAACACACCCACACACACCACCACAAACAAAACACAACAACCCCCACACCCCCACAATATATAGATAATCGGTAAAGATGTTTTCATTTTGTTTCTACTATATTGCTACTGAAAAAGCGAACTGTAAAAATTTTAACCTCAATGAAGTGAAAAAATGGAGCTTTCTTTTATCATTTAGGGGGAACCCCTTTCAGCAAAGAAATCAAAAGATCTTTTGTTGGAAAAAAAAAACGGAGAAAATAGTACTCTATTTTCGTGGAAACACATTTTGGAAATACAAGTCTTTTTTTTATTATCACTATTTTTTTAGAAAAAAATGAATCTGACCCCCCCAATTAGTAGTAAATTTTGAAAAAATAATGAAAATGTGAAAAAAAAAGGAAAAAATAAAACTCGTTTGCTACATCGTTTCCCCCTTAAAAAAAAATGATCGTAGTGTATATGTTTATAAATTCATAAGTAAATGTGTGGTGTGTTTTGTGTGTGTTTGGCGTGCGTGCGTGTTTTGGTGTGTTTTGTGGTGTTGTGTGGGTGTGTGTGTGTGGTGTTGGTTGTTTTTGTGATAATTGGAAATTTAAATTTTTTAGAGTCGAAACATGTTAAAGCCTAGGCGTTTTAGGAGAAGTGTAAGTACAAGAAAGGTTCCATAAAATTTTTTTCCCCATAAAAAAAAAAGAATTGGATGGAATCAGGGGCAGCGCACAAGCATGGTCTATTTTTTTAAAACGAAGGAGAAAGGGAAAGTCAGAACTTTTTTCCTTTTGGAAATGATCGCTTTGAAAATAATGTAACTTTTTTTGTATTTAGTCTTAAATGATAAACACCTGCATACACATTCAAAAAAAATATCTACATACTACTACATACAATAATTCTACATACATAAAACACACAAAACACACACTTATATATAAAAAATAATATATATTTATTAAAATTTTAAAAATAAATATTAAATTAATTAATTAAAAAATTTTATTTATATATATTACATACTACATTATAACATATATACACATACATACATACATACATGGATACGTAAAATTTTATATATACATGCAAACATACAGTACACCGATATATTTAAAAAGTTAATTTCATACATCATGCATAACCCCTTTATATAATGCATAGACACACATTCCCCATAAATAAAATATTCTACAAGCCACCCCAAAAAACGCACCACACACACACACACACACACACATATATATAAAATATATATAAATATATTATATATATATATATTTTATATATATATATAATTATACATATTATATATATATATATATATATATAATATATATATGATACATACTACATACATCACATAAAAAATATATTTTATATAATATATTAATATATATAAATATATATAAATTTATAAAAAACATACTACATATGTTTAATTTTTTTTTTTTAAAATGTCCTGTTCTCAAGGACGTTTTGGGGATCAGGATTTTCATGCTTTTCTTTGGAATTTAGAGCGTGGTTTTTTCCCTTCCTTTCCCCCGTTTTTTTTTTTTTTTTGTATTTTTATTATTTTTTTTTTTTTCGAGTTTAATCTCTACTTACCCGGGTCTGGGACCGGCACTGACTTGGCTGGGCTTGCCCTCCCCGCGGTAGGTAGGCAATCGAGAGAATTCCTTTTCCCATAGGAAAAAAAGCGCCGGTGGGGAAAAGAACCCCCGAACTCAAATTTTCCCCTCGTGACAGTCCCTTTAGTCCCATCTCTAACCCCCCTCGCCACCGCGGCCTCATACATACATTATATAATATATATATTATATAATTAATATATTATATATATTTATAAAATAAACGCACCACACACAAAAACCCCCACACACACATACCCAAAACCACACAAAATATATATATATATAATATATATAAATATATTATAATTATTAGATATATTTTAATAATTTTTTAATAAAAAATTTTTTAATTTTTTAATAACAAAAAATTTTAAAATAAATTTAAATATAATATGATAAATTTGTATTTAAATAAATTTTTAAAATATTAAAATATTTAAATAATATATAATATTAATATATTATAATATACATATATTATATTTATTATATTATATAATTTTAAAAATATATTTTTTAAAATTTAAAAAAAAATAAATAAAAATTAAATTAAAAAATAAATAATATAAAAATAAAAATATTATATAATATATATTATTTAATATATAATTTATTTTATAATTTTTATAATACAATAAAATAAAAATTTTATAAATTATTAAATATTATATATAAAATTTTATATAGAATATAATATTAAAAATTTTAATTATAGTATATATAATTTAATAATATAAAATATATATATATATTTATTTTAATTATATATATTAATATAATTATATAAAATAATATTATA
>NC_051401.1:1866200-1868700 GCF_015228065.2 Penaeus monodon
TCCTCCGCCTCCTTGATGAACTCCCGGGTGGTGGGTCGCCAGCCGGAGCGGTTCGTGGCAGCTATCTCCAGGTCAGAGAGGTTGAAGCCACCATCCTTCAGGTCGCACTTACATATGTCCTTGTAACGGAGGGCCGGGCGTCCTGTGGATCTAGTGCCAGTGGCCAGCTCCCCAAACAACATGTCCTTAGGGATGCGGCCATCATCCATTCGGGTGACATGGCCTAGCCAACGCAGACGTCTCTGGGACAAGATGGCGAACATACTGGGCATCCCTGCCTTGGCCAGGACGTCGATGTTGGTGACGCGGTCCTGCCAAGTGATGCCGAGCAGTCTATGGAGGCAGTGTAGGTGGAAGGTGTTCAGCCTGCGTTCCTGGACGAGTAGAGGCATGCTCAAAACGCATGCCTGATAGACTCTTATCTTGGTGTTGGTGGTGAGCATGGTGTTATCCCACACTCGCTTCGTCAGGCGGGCCATCGTGGTCGCTGCCTTGCCGATCCTTGTGTTCAGCTCTGCATCAAGGGGGAGGTTGCTGGAGATGGTAGACCGAGATAGATGAACTTTTCCACCACCTCGAGGGTGTGGTTACCAATGGAGATGCTGGGGGCACTACTGACATCTTGGCCCATGACCTTAGTCTTCCTCAGGCTGATGGTGAGACCAAATTCTGCACAGGAGGTTGAAAAGCGGTCGATGAGTCGCTGCAGTGTTGTTTCAGTGTGGGGACAAGGCCAGCATCGTCGGCAAAAAGTAGTTCCCTGACGAGCACCCTCTGTATTTTTGTCTTTGCCCGTAGACACGCCAAGTTAAAGAGAACTCCGCTGCTCCTGGTGTGGATGAAGACGCCGTCGTCAGAGTCCTGGAAGGCATAGAACAGGAGCAGAGAGAAAAAGATGCCGAAAAGGACGCATCCCTGCTTCACGCTATTTTTGATTGCAAAGGGTTCTGAGCATGATCCGTCGAACTGAACGGTCCCGCTCATGTCTTGGTGGAAGGACACGGTCAAGCTCAAGAGCTTTGGGGGACATCCAATATGCTGGAGGAGGGCAAACAGTCCATCTCAGCTGACCATGTTGAGGGCCTTGGTCAGGTCGATGAATGCCAGGTACAGGGGCTGCCTCTGCTCCCGGCATTTCTCCTGCAGCTGCCTCACAGAGAACACCATGTCCATAGTTGACCTGGCGGCCCTGAAGCCGCACTGCACCTCTGGATAAATGCGTTCAGCGAGGAGTTGCAGTCTGTTTAGGGCAACCCAGGCAAATGCTTTGCCGACAATGCTGAGGAGCGAGATGCCACGATAATTGTTGCAGTCGCTCTGTTCCCCCTTATTCTTGTAGAGCGTGACGATCTTGGCATCACGCATGTCCTGGGGCACTGCTCCTTCCTCCTAACACTACATTAGGAGTTCGTAAAGGTGTTGTAGGAGAGAGCTCTCTTTTGCGGCCTTGACTACCTCAGGAGGAATGTTGTCGCTGCCTGGTGCTTTGCCGTTGGCTAGATTGTCAACAGCCTTGCTGAGCTCTTCAATGTGGGTGGTGTGTCGAGCTCGATCATGGGAGGCAGTGATTGAGTGCTCTCAAGGGCCATGCTGAAGACAGTAGTTTCCCTTAAGTAGAGCTCTTGGTAGCGTTCAGCCCACCTCTTCATTTGCTTGCAGCACTCTTTGATGATCTCGCCCTCGGCTGATTTGAGTGGGGCTGTCTTGACAGGCTTGGGCCAAAAGCCTTCTTCATGCCCTCGTACATCCCTCGCACATTGCCTAGGTCAGCGGAGAGTTGGATGTTGTGGCAGAGATTTAACCAATAGTCACTGGCACAGCGCCTGGCGATCTACTGCATGTCCTTTCAAGCAGCACAGAGTGCTACGAGGGTCTTTGTGGAAGGGTCTTTCTTGTGAGCAAGTAGGGTGGCTCGCTTAGCAGCAATGGTGGGCTCCAGTTTAGCGTCTTCTGCTTTAAACCAGTCAGTGCACTTCCTCTCTCTTCTACCGAAGGTGTCCAGGGCAGTCTGGAACACAGCCTAGCGTATGTGGTTCCATCGTTAGTTTCGCTGTCGGTTGGGCAGCCCTCCAGGACTTTGTCGTTGGCTATGGCGAAGTGTTCCCGCAGTTCAGGCTTGATTGTTCTGGCTATGTTGATACGGAGTTGGGGCTTCTGCTTGGAGTGGTGGGCACATCTGGGAAGGAGGCACACCTTTCTTGCAACAAGGGAGTGGTCGGTGTCGCAGTCAGCACTGTGGTAGCTGCGGGTGACCAGCACTTGATTTAGCAAGGATCTTCTGGTGATGACAAGGTCCAACTGGTGCCAGTGACGGGACCTTGGGTGTCTCCAGGACATCCTGTGGAGGGGCTTGGTGGGGAAGAAGGTGTTAGTGAGACAGAGGTCATGGAAGGAGCACAGCTCAAGGAGGCGCTCGCCATTCTCATTGAGCTTACCGACGCCATAATGCCCGATGCAGCGAGGCCAGGAATCGTGGTCGGCTCCCACACGGGCGTCGAGT
>NC_051401.1:1874987-1884987 GCF_015228065.2 Penaeus monodon
AGTCGCCATCTGACATTAAAAAGGATATTGACTTAATAATTTCAAATAGGCGTGATATAGTAAAAAATGTGAAAGTAAATGTTGGCAGTGACCATAGAATGGTCAGAGGCTATATTAAATTACACCTCACAAGGTAAAGGAATAAACTCATACGAAAAACGCAGCCAAATTTAGCTAACTTGAATACCAGAGCAACAGAATTTAATCTAAACATCCAAAACCGATATTCACTTCTCAGCGATGAAGATCTCAACATTGATCAAATCAACAAACAGTTCAATGGCATAATAAAGGAAGCTGCACTTGACGTAGGCGATAGGAACGTCAAGCAGAGCTGCAGCAAGCTCTTGATAGAAACTAAACAGCTTATGACAAAACGTAGGGTCATTAAAGTATCGTCAAAAAGGGGCAAAATAGAATTAGCTGAATTAACAAAGACTATAAATATAAAGATGAGACAAAATGTATGGAAATTCAATGCTCAAATAATAAATGAAACAGTGCTCTCAAGTACCAGTATGAAAACAGCTAAAGGGAAACTAGGAATAGGAAGAAATCAAATGTATGCATAAAGAAACCAATGGAGAAGTGAAAAATAAAAATAAATCATAAGAGTAGTGGAAACATTTTTACAGGGATCTATACAACTCTGATGAAACCCCCGGACTGATGCGAACGCAGTAACTAGAGACATACCACAGCACAACAGAAGAAAAAAAAAGAGTGCTTTTGGGATGAAGAGAGGTAAAACTCAGATGAAAACGGAATTAGATTGCCTTAAATAGATGGAGGAGAAAATTTTAACAGTGAAACTATAATCTATCAACAAAAAGCCTTCGCAAAAAGAAAAACTCCAAAAACCTGCAAAAAGCAACAATTATTTTTATACATAAAAAGGGGGATAGAAAGGATCTAAAAAAAAAGCCATAAGCATCCGTTTAGTTATTTACAAAATGTTCACAAATGTTTCACAACCGCATCTCTGAAGTTTGGGTTTTTCCCCAGTGGACTCTGAACAAAAAAAACACTTACACCCACCCCAAAAAAAGAAAGAATAATTTTTTGTTGCCTCCGTCGATCTCTGAGATCATGGCTAAATGTGTGAGGGTCTAAAAAAAAGGGGACTGCAACGTCGGCGGGCTGTACAGCCCACACTGAACACATGGCTGCCGCATTGCTGCAAATGAAGGCCGGTCATGTGTTGTAGTTGGGCCCTTGAGCCACTGTTGCTTTCGGAGACGCCCCTTCCCCCTAGGCGTCTCTCATGCCTCCCCCTCCTTTATGAACTCCCGGGGGGGGGCCCCGAGGGCGGTTCGTGGCACATCCCAGGTCAGAGAGGTTTAAGCCCCCATCCTTCAGGGCGCACTTACATATGTCCTTGTAACGGAGGGCCGGGGGTCCTGTGGATCTAGTGCCAGTGGCCAGCTCCCCAAACAACATGTCCTTAGGGATGCGGCCATCATCCATTGGGTGACAGGCCTAGCCAACGCAGACGTCTCTGGGACAAGATGGCGAACATACTGGGCATCCCTGCCTTGGCCAGGACGTCGATGTTGGTAAAGCGGTTCCTGCCAAGTGATGCCGAGCAGTCTATGGAGGCAGTGTAGGTGGAAGGGGGTTCAGCCTGCTTTCCCTGGACGAGTAGAGGCATGCTCAAAACGCATGCCTGATAGACTCTTATCTTGGTGTTGGTGGTGAGCATGGTGTTATCCCACACTCGCTTCGTCAGGCGGGCCATCTGGTCGCTGCCTTGCCGATCCTGGTGTTCAGCTCTGCATCAAGGGGGAGGTTGTGGAGATGGTAGACCGAGATAGATGAACTTTTCCACCCCCCTCGAGGGTGTGGTTACCAATGGAGATGCTGGGGGCACTACTGACCTCTTGGCCCATGACCTTAGTTTCCCTCGGGCTGAGGGTTTGAGACCAAATTCTGCACAGGAGGTTGAAAAGCGGTCGATGAGTCGCTGCAGTGTGTTTCAGTGTGGGGACAAGGCCAGCATCGTCGGCAAAAAGTAGTTCCCTGACGAGCACCCTCTGTATTTTGTCTTTGCCGTAGACACGCCAAGTTAAAGAGAACTCCGCTGCTCCTGGTGTGGATGAAGACGCCGTCGTCAGAGTCCGGGAAGGCATAGAACAGGAGCGAG
Organism: Penaeus monodon; assembly: GCF_015228065.2. Classification (NCBI taxonomy): domain Eukaryota; kingdom Metazoa; phylum Arthropoda; class Malacostraca; order Decapoda; family Penaeidae; genus Penaeus; species Penaeus monodon. The sequence continues at coordinate 1,877,131 of NC_051401.1, forward strand.
AGAAAAGATGCCGAAAAGGACGCATCCCGCTTCACGCTTTTTTTGATTGCAAAGGGTTCTGAGCATGATCCGTCGAACTGAACGGTCCCGCTCATGTCTTGGGGGAAGGACACGGTCAAGCTCAAGAGCTTTGGGGGACATCCAATATGCTGGAGGAGGGCAAACAGTCCATCTCAGCTGACCATGTTGGGGGCCCTTTGGTCAGGTCGATGAAGGGCCAGGTAACAGGGGCTGCCTCTGCTCCCGGCTTTTCTCCTGCAGCTGCCTCACAGAGAACACCATGTCCATAGTTGCCCCTGGCGGCCCTGAAGCCGCACTGCACCTCTGGATAAATGCGTTCAGCGAGGAGTTGCAGCTGTTTAGGGCAACCCGGCAAATGCTTTGCCGACAATGCTGAGGAGCGAGATGCCACGATAATTGTTGCAGTCGCTCTGTTCCCCCCCATTCTTGTAGAGCGTGACGATCTTGGCAATCAGCATGTCCTGGGGCACTGCTCCTTCCTCCTAACACTACATTAGGAGTTCGTAAAGGTGTTGTAGGAGAGAGCTTCTTTGCGGCCTTGACTACCTCAGGGAATGTTGTCGCTGCTGGGGCTTTGCCCTTGGTAGATTGGTCAACAGCCTTGCGAGCTCTTCAATGTGGGTGGTGGTCGAGCTCGATCATGGGAGGGAGTGATTGAGTGCTCTCAAGGGCCATGCTGAAGACAGTAGTTTCCCTTAAGTAGAGCTCTTGGTAGCGTTCAGCCCCACTCTTCATTTGCTTGCAGCACCTTTGATGATCTCGCCCTCGGCTGATTTGAGTGGGGCTGTCTTGACAGGCTTGGGCCAAAAGCCTTTTTCATGCCCTGTACACCCTCGCACATTGCCTAGGTCAGCGGAGAGTGGATGTTGTGGGAGAGATTTAACCAATAGTCACTGGCAAAAGCGCCTGGCGATCTACGCATGTCCTTTCAAGCAGCACAGAGTGCTACGAGGGTCTTTGTGGAAGGGTCTTTCTTGTGAGTAAGTAGGGTGGCTCGTTTAGCAGCAATGGTGGGCTCCAGTTTTAGCGTTTCTGCTTTAAACCCGTCAGTGCTCTTCCTCTCTCTTCTACCGAAGGTGTCCAGGGCAGTCTGGAACACAGCCTCGCGTAGTGGTTCCCTCGTTAGTTTTGCTGTCGGTGGGCAGCCCTCCAGGACTTTGTCGTTTGGGATGGCAAAGTGTTCCCGCAGTCAGGCTTGATTTCTGGCTATGTTGATATGGAGTTGGGGCTTCTGCTTGGAGTGGTGGGCACATCTGGTAAGGAGGCACACCTTTCTTGCAACAAGGGAGTGGTCGGTGTCGCAGTCAGCGCTGTGGTAGCTGCGGGTGACCAGCAATTGATTTAGCAAGGATCTTCTGGTGATGACAAGGTCCAACTGGTGCCAGTGACGGGACCTTGGGTGTCTCCAGGACATCCTGTGGAGGGGCTTGGTGGGGAAGAAGGTGTTAGTGAGACAGAGGTCATGGAAGGAGCACAGCTCAAGGAGGCGCTCGCCATTCTCATTGAGCTTACCGACGCCATAATGCCCCATGCAGCGAGGCCCGGAATCGTGGTCGGCTCCCACCACGGGCGTCGAGTGTTGGGGTGTAGACACTAAGAATGTTGGTTGGTCCAGAAGAAGTGGTGAGGTGAAGGGAGAGGACACATGGTGTGCCGCAGGAGGGCGCTTCTATGGTGGATAGGAGGGAGTTCCGGACAGCAAAACCGACACCATAGAATCGGCGCTCGTGGTGCTCCTACCCCTGCCAGAAGAACGTGTAGTTGCTCTCCTTCAGGCTGCCACTGTCGATGAGTCGCATCTCTTGCAGTGCTGTGATATCGATGTTCAGCCGCTTTAGTTCGCAGTCAATGATGGCGGTCTTCCTGGCGCTGTCGATTTCCTGGAGGTCGTCAGACAGGCCAGGACACATTGTTCTGACGTTCCAGGTTGCCAGTTTTAGCCCTGGCGGCTTGTTTATTTTCTTGTTTCCTGGTGCAGAGGTTTCAGTCCACTTTTCGGCTTTTGGCCTAAACTCCAGGCACCCATTAAAGTAGGCGGACTGTGGAGGGCCAGCACCTTATTGGCTGGGGGCAGCCCAGCTTGAGGCAGGCAGTAGCTAGCCATTAGGATGGGATGGTCCTTCCCACAAATATAGGAAACCCATGAATATAGGAAAACCAAGTATGGCATTCATCAATTACGAAAGGGCATTCGAAGACAGAGAAAAGAGAAGGTATATTGTAAAATATTGGAAGATATATGCAAAAATTGGACAGCAAACTCCACATGGAAACTGATAAAATTCAAAAAGGTGAAATTAACAGACTGGGCTATAGATAACATAAAAGGGCCAAAATCCAGACCAATGACAAGCTGGTGTGACAAAATAACGAGATTTGGGGGCCTAGACTGGAAACAAAAACACAAGATGGACAAAGTTGGAAAAGATTGTGAGAGGCCTACATCTTGCAGTGGATTGATTCAGGCTGATGATGATGATGATGACGTGTGTGTGTGTGATATATATATATATATATATATATATTATATATATATATATATATATATATATATATATATATATTATATATATATATATACATATATATATATATATATATATATATATATATATATATATTATATATAATATATATAATATATATATATATATATATATATAATATATATAAATATATATATATATATATATATATATATATATATATATATATATATATATATATATATATATATATATATGTGTGTGTGTGTGTGTGTGTGTGTGTGTGGGTGCTTCACAAGCAAGGTAATGTGATGTGATGGTGTGGTAGCCTAGATAGTGTTAAGTGCTTGTATGCCTTCTTGCTTGCAGCTTTCATCACTGGCTAGCCAGTGCAAAAAAGGGAGCACCTTTTGCATAAGTCTCTCCTGCCAGGTCACAGCCTCTCCATCATCAAGACTTTTGCAGTGCCTCCTTGTGGCCACCCATGGGTAACTGGCACCTTGCAGTCCCAGGCTAAACTGTGGGATATCTCAGAGCAGCAGGAGGCCCCAGAGGTAGGAGCTATGGCCCGCCGGCGTGTGGATATGCTCTGGCCCCATACCAACTCCCCCTAGCCACCCTGGGGTAATAAGGCAGCTCGGGGGAGGTGGGCCTTGCCAGTCCTCCTCTCCCCAGAAGACTCTCCAGCAACACAACAACTAAATTGATGTGCTGGGGGGAGGGGTGCCCACAGCTGTGGGACCCACAACCCGCCTTGCGGGCTGTGGATCCCACTGGGATGGCAAATGTCAGGGCACAGGATTGGGATGAGAGTTACTTATCCCGCCTGCACCCCAGCAGGCGCCAACCCACCATGAAGCTTGAGGGGCAAATCCCTCGGGAGCCCCACAGGCTGGTTGAGTGGCCCCACAGTCCACCGACCCCCTATATTTGGGGCAGTGTCAGTGGGGATGGCAGAGGTGGCGTACACCCGGAGTGACCACCCAAGGCTTGACCACAGGTGAGCTTTCCAGGTAAGTGCTTGGAACATCTGGTCCTTGCAGCAGGATGACTGGTTACCTCTGCTATTGCAGGAATTGAAGCGACTGGGAGTTGAGGTGGCTGCCCTCTCGGAGGTGAGAAGACCTGGTAGTGGCACGATCAGTATGGGTGGGTACACCTACTACTGGTTGGGCCGCAGCGATGGTCACCACCTCCAGGGTGTAGCCATAGCCATCTCCAGCCGACTTCAGCCCTCGGTAGTTGAGGTGACACTGGTTGATGAGCATATTATGGCATTGAGATTGAAGCATGCTTTTGGCTTCATGTCTCTTATTGCTGTATACACTCCTATCGATGTATGTAAACTTGATGTGAAAGAGGTGTTCTATGCCAATATTTGCATTATTCTGGGCGACTTCGATGCAGTATCCAGCTGTGACCGAGCTGGCTATGAGATGTCTGTCAGCCCCCATGGCTCGGGAGCTGATCCCAGCAGCCAGAACAGCCTCCTTCTTCGGGACTTTGCTAGGTCCCAGAAAATGAGGATATCTGGCTCCTGGTACCAGCGCTCCAACCCGCATCGCTGGACATGGTACAGCGATACAGGTACAGTGGCCAAGGAGATCGACCACATTCTTGTTAGCATGTGATGGAGGATCCTCCAGAACTGCAGAGTTTAATGGAGTGCCGAGTTTTGTGGCACTGACCATAGGCTGGTTGTGGCTACCCAGTGGGTCCTCTTCAAAACTCCCTGTCCCTCCAGTGTCCACCCTAAGGTGTTTCACCTGGACAGAGGAGGAGTGTGCCCATGGGTTCACCATGGCAGTCTCTGACCGATTCACAGAACTCAACAACCTGATGGATCTAGCCCAGGAGTCCATTGGCGTACGCAGGAATGCAAGGCAGAATTCCATCTCCCTGGAGACATCAGAGGCCACTGAAGTGTGTCGCATGCCTCAGCTGAATGGTAATCAAGTCTTGCGCTGCTCCATGGTGCATCGGGCTCAGACACTGTTGAGAAGGGACAAGGAACAGTTCATCAGGAATCTTGCTGAGGAGGTTGAATGCCATTTCTTGATAAACGACCTTTGCCCTGCCTACCAAGTCCTGAGAAAGCTAAACTCTAAGCCCTCCTCACAGATGACTGCAGTCCAATGGGATTCGTGAACGTTGTGCTGACTATTTTTAGCAGTTGTACCAGGTAGACCCTCCAACAGTTAGCTTGGATGCAAGTGATGTCACAATACCTGTGCCAGACCAACCCATCAGCGAGGAACCTCCTACCCTAACAGAGGTTAGGATGGCGATTTCCAAGCTGAAGAGTGGGAAAGCTGCAGGCATATGTGATATCCTTGCAGAACTGCTAAAGACTGGGTGTGTACCTATGGCTTGGGGCCTGCATACAGATCTTACTGCCATCTGACAGTATGGTACCATTCCCCCTGACCTGTTGAGGGGCATGGTCATCCCTCTCTGGAAGGGGAAAGGGGATCGTTGGGACTGTAGCATCTACCATGGCATTATACTGCTCAGCATACCAGGCAAAGTTCTTGCCCACATTCTTCTGAAACGGGTCTGCAACCACCTACTGAGGCATCAGAACCAGAGCAGTCTGGATTTACTCTTGGCAAGTCCACAATAGACTGAATCCTAGTGCTTCGAGTAACTGTGGAATGCCGTCGTGAGTTGGTCGTGTGTTGCTTGCAACCTACATCGACCTCAAGGCGTTTGACTCATGCATCACGAATCGCTATGGGAGATCCTGAGACTCAGGAATTCCGATGCAGATTATTGGCCTAATAGCAAGCCTTTATATTGGTACTGAAAGTGCTGTAAAGTGTAGTGGGGGTCTGTCGAACTTCTTCCCTGTTAATTCAAGGGTGAGGCAAGGCTGTGTCCTTGCAACAGCACTTTCAACACCTATATGGACTGGATAATGGGTAGAGCTACTACCCAAATTTAGTGTGGAGCAACACTGGGCAATATCAAGGTCTCAGACCTTGACTTTGCCAATAATGTTGCTATCCTCTCCGAGTCCTTGGAGTCACTAGTGGCTGCTCTTGATGTATTTAGCAATGAGGTGATGCCCTTAGGCTTAGAGGTCTCCTGGACCAAGACCAAGATTCAGGACTTTGGGGCCTGTTAGGGGAACCCATTCAGTCGATCCATGCTTGCGGCGAGGACGTTGAAGTTATAGAGAGTTTTACATACCTTGGTAGCGTAGTCCATATTTCTGGGCTGTCAGACCAAGAAGTCAATATACGGATTTGTTTGGCAACAGGAGCCATGAACTCAATCAACAAGAGCATTTGGAGATGTCGGTACCTCTGCAGAAGGACCAAGCTGCGTGTCTTCAAGGCCTTGATATTGCCAGTTTTGCTCAATAGAAGGAAAACCTGGATGCTATCCAGTGTCTTCGAGTCTCATCTTGATACCTTTTGTAACAAGTCCCTTCGCCGGATCATGGGGGTACAGTTGGCAGGTCCAACCAACAGTTACACTGTGAGACTGGCATGGGACCTGTTACTTGCATAATCCAGGATCGCCAACTCTATATGGCTATATGGGCACCTAGCTCGTTTCCCTGTGGACGACCCTTCCACCCAGGTTGTCTCTTTGCGAGACAACCCCAGGTGGAGGAGGCCTGTGGGACGACCCAGGAGGTCATGGCTTGGGCAGCTCGACGAGTTCTGTCACGAGGAATTAGAGATGGGCCGTGGGCCTGCCTGGAGAATCGCCTCGAGGGATCCTCGTACCTGGAAGCGAAAGGTGGATGCTGCCATGCGCCCCCGTCGGCGTTAGCCCCTTGATGATGATGGTGATATATATATATATATATATATATATATATATATATATATATATTATATATATATATATATATATATATATACTATATATAGATTATATAATATAATAATATATTATATATATTATATAATATATTATATATATATATATATATATGGATATAATATATATATTATATATATATATATATATATATATAATATATAATATTTATATATTATATATATATAATATATATATATTATATATAATATATATATATATAATATATATATATATATATATTATATTATATATAATATAAAATTATATATATATAATATATATTATATATATATTTATATCTATATATATATATATATATATATATTAAAATATATATATATCTATATATATATATATATATATATATATATATATATATATTATATATATATATATATAAGTATATATATATATATATATATATTATATATAAATATGTAATATTATATATATATATATATATATATATATATATATATATATAATATATATATATATATATATATATACATGCGCCCTTTTTTCTAGTTTCCTTTTTTCGTGACCTCTACTGTTGAAGAAGTTATTTCCTGCAGGCTGCTTTGTATACAGCATGAATAAACAATAAAAAAGTGATCCTCCAATATCAATAATCATAAAAGATTTGATATTACTTTGGCGTCAAGTCTAAAGCCGATTTGCAACTTGTCTATAATCCGGATTGTATTACAAATCATATATATGCTCATTCATATCAAATGCCTCATTCCTGAAGTGAAAGCTAGATTATCCCAGGTATAAACTCTGTGAAAGATATAGATTGAAAAGTGTGCTATAATAATGTGTATCAAATTCCTGTACTAAGTCTCGATTGGAAATCTGGTATGATTGTAATTTGGCCATTCTAGGATTCGATGATGCATGAATGTTTACCGATTAGAAGAGTATTTAGGAAAAACTCTTCTATGAGATGAATTTCAATTTTGTTTTGCGGGTAAGCTTTAAGCATCTCGTAGTCTGCTTACATAACTTGGCATCAGCGCACATCCATCAGTATCAACAAATTGGCAAATTCTTCCTAAAGAATTACGCTATTTTGTTTCTTGAGTCGACACTTCCCTGTTAGCTCTTACGGTATTTAATCCCTACGATCATCTTTCATTAATAAAAGCAAATAGGAAAAAAAGCGAGATTTACCGACGTTTATTTTATAATATATATTTGTAGTCATAATCGCTTTGACTCCGAAAAAATATTTGTTAAAATTTATTGCTTGACCTCACAAAGAAGAAGAAGAAGAAGAAAAAGTCATCTTTCTTTCATTCAGCTAAACGCTTTAGCATCGTTATTTATGAGACTCATGATGAATGTTGTACGTGCAGGGTAATCTGGATGTTTAATCCGTTAAGAAATGTTCTGTAAAACAAACAGTTTTATGATGAAGACTCATACCAAATTATCATTTCTGATTGGTAAAATAAAATGAATAAATAAATAAAATAAAGACTTAACAAATAAAAAGAATAATAAAATC
>NC_051401.1:1887487-1897487 GCF_015228065.2 Penaeus monodon
GGCAAGATGAATTACTTATAACCAAGCAATTTAAAATACTACGTTTAATGTCTTTACACAATTACTAACTAATTCAAGCTTATCTCCATCAAAAGTAAATGAGTTTCATTCTCTGAAAAGGGACAATCAAATGTCTTGTGCTTCATCAAGCACTCATAATACTGAATTAATATTGCTAAATCCGCACTTAACTCAAGCAATGTTACATACAGACAAACTTATCTTACCGCTCCTCCGAAATTAACAATCATCATCACTGTTAAGTCAATGACTTCCGTAGAGCTTGAGATCTCGTAAAAGTAAATAATTAATTCCTTACTCTCTATGCTACTCATATATCATTATCACTAATTCAAATCTATATTCTTCAATTATATCATTCTCAAACTTGACAATCAAATCTATAAGTATTCCATTATATAATTATAGTTTACTTCTCAACTGACCTTAGTCCAAATACAATTCTTGGTCCTTTTATAGTCATACTCAATCAAGAAAGACTTATAAACTACTTTAATACACATTTTCCATAGCAACATTCCCGTCCCCATGTTCCCATCTTAACAAGAAACCCTTAAACTGCTTCAATAGTGGCTTACAATACCACGATCACCAAAGTGACATGGCTGCAAGGTGCTACCAGGGAGACTTTCCAAGACACTCCAACTCCTAATCCTACTCCTCCGTGGTCTGTCTCGACCCGTCTTTTATCCCCTCATGGGGGGCCCTTCCGGTCACGCCCTTATCAGTTATCATGAATGTATTATAATTTCTCTTCACTTATTCGAAAACTATTCTGCGTCCAGGAAACTGTCACATATGTCCCAGCCAATTTTCAACCCTGTAATTAATCACTTTAAACGTTGTGTCTATCGGCCTTCCGTGTTATTTGCTTGATAACACGACTTGAAAATATTGTGATATATCCTAATGTCGTCTCCAACTAGTTTGTTTTCGGATGCGTGGCTTCTAAAGCTTCCTGTTTATCCATGTGCTCAGTTTGACGTCTGGGTCCTCTTTCTGTTTACCATCTTTTCATCCTGACCTTTTTACTGGGAAGTTTCGCCCTCATCTTCCCGTATTGTTCTATTTCTGATGTTGCTACCGATGTGCGTTCCGCCTTCTGCCTCGCGTTGTTTCCGAATAATGCGTATCTGTCCCACGACATTACCTCCCTTTGATGAGGCTGCGTCCTGCAGGCCTGAGGGGTGGAGAAGGGAGGGCCAGGAGGAAGGGAGTAGATCATGCGTCGTCCCCTCGAGCAGCGTCCTGGGCAGTTGCGAAGTATCATCGCGACGTCGCCAGTAACGGCTAAACTACTTCCAGCACCAGCCTCATTAGAGAGGACGAAAGAGACTAGTCCTCCTAAACTGCAATGGCCAGTATGGTGCTTAGTGGATTATGTCGCCTCTATGGGCTGGATGCGGTGCGACGTTCGTATTCCCGCAGAAAGGTCTGTGGCTTACCTTCACTCCGGGCTTGCACACGAAGGATCTCCAGTTTATGTGTGGGCGGGGCGGATGCAAAAACTGCAGACGCATCGGGAAGCTTTAAAAGTTGAGGACGGCTGTATTGTAGGTAAAACGCACCCCCTGGGTTCCGTACTCTGGGCAGGAACACAGGTATCACTCCTGGCCGGAGCAGGACTCCGGTAGTACAAGGAAATACCAGAACCAGTCAGTTGGAGTCGGGTTCGGGGGGTCCATGTTGACCAGGCAAGCGACAACAATTGGAAAGGCTCGGGAGTTTCTATAAACATGAACCTTCAACAGGATTAACTGCGGGCAAAAAGTGCGAATCAATTACAGAGTCACAATAGACAGGTCTTGTCCGAGAAATCGGGAAGATAGACAGGAACGAGCTGGGATGAGGAAGAAAAGGACCATGTCTGTATATACATATAAGTGGTTGTCTTTTACACATAACATATCATGTCAGGATCTCTAATTCTTTGTAATAATCTCTATTGGGCTATGCAATAAAGGCTTTAACATTAGAAAGTAAGTAGAAAATCCCTCTCCAGTGGAATGGAATTGAGTGGCTTTTAAACAAGTCAAATATCATTCTGGGTCACCTGCAAGTGGAATCTGAATATAGATGATAACACCATCCTCAACTGATCTAGGAATCACCTTATCACATCGTACCGCAAGGACAGGTAGATTCGGTGGTGACTGGAAAAAGGAGTTCCTTGCTCTTGAATAATGCAAGCAATTTATACACGTGGGAGTAAATAATGGGTCAAGAGATCCCTTAATGAAGCAAGAAGTGCTCTCTTCAAGTTGGAAACCTGATGGACATAGACACAAATGCTTTGTGGACCAAGGACGTAAAACATGGCACTGTTGGCAACTGACTGTCCTGATACTAAAATTATCTATCTGTATTATCTTCCCCAAAAGAATCTTTGTATGATTTTAATGCGCTTCCAGATTGTCTTATACTCTATTTATAATGGCATGTCTTGTGAGTGGAATCTCATATCTGATTATGGACATTTCACTCACTTCGCCTGTTCTATATATCCATGGCGAGTTTCCTTAATCTGTGATGAATACGACCAATAACGATTCTGTATTTAAGAGCCATATCGGGAATGGGTCCATTTATATACTCAAGGGGTTTGTCCTTACCCTTGGGAACTCAGGGACTCGGACTGAGGATCTTCAGGAGTAGATGGGATGGAATAGGTGGTGCAGGATGGTGATAGGATTAGACGGATCGCCAGGAAGTGCCCGACGAGTTTTCAACCTGCAGGAACTTGGGTTAGTTCTTTCATTCACTGCATCTCTGTCACTCTCCATACCATACTATTCTTTCTCTTCATCTACATTCTCTAAAACTAAAGCGTCAACTTCTCATCAATGTCCAACGCCTTCTAGGTCTCTAAGAACCCATTTCTTCCCATGAACATTATCTTGGTGCATATGAGATGTAACGATTCATCTGGCAGTGGGTATGGGCGTCCCACATATGGGTTTTCATCAATAGAAATTTTCAGCTCTCTGCAACAACTTTAACTCGGTCAATTTGCACATTTAAAAACTTTACCAGTGGCCAAATTCCTTATCTTCAAAATATCAGGATTATATCTTTAGCACTCGGTAGGGACTACATAAAAAGAGCAAACTTACTTATTCTCCCGACTTTTTTACATTCTTTATGTACACACCTGTCACCCACAGTAAAGGGTCTGTTCTACTTCCTTGGTCCTGGTGCCCAGGGAGGGACATTGCAACCTCCCGTTGAACCAACTCAAATACCATGCCTGCAGTTTGCATAACACTTCTGCTCTATATCATCATATTTATAGTAGCACGCTTCATGGTCCTACAAAACTTAAATAAAAGCAGACATGGGTCTCTCAGGAAATGTAAGGAACAATGGGGTATCGCAATAATGCGATGGTAGGAGGCCGTGTTATAGGCAATAAGCTAAGGGGTCACATCTCTCCCAACATGATGCAACATCATCTACCACGGTGTGAATTCTATCAATGATCCATTAGATCTCTCTGCCATACCATTTGCAGCATGGTGATAATGGGTTTTACTGTACTATCTTTATTCCTAATATGGTTTGAACTCCCCTGAAAACTTCAGCTAAATTCACCTCCATTATCACTCCACAACAGATGATCAGGGGGCCCAATGTAGATATAACTTGTCTAACATATGCTTCACAACTTCTTAGCACTTTTAGTCTTCGCAATGGAGCGGCCAATGCCGTACCTTTAAAACTATCGATTACGGTAAGAATGTAGCTATTGCCCCGTGATCACTAACAGGTAAAGGACCAATTAGATCAAGGTGAACTCTCTGGAACGGACAGTTACCTCAGATACTTAAATTGGTGCCTTTGCACCATCGGCGGTTTGATTTCAAACAAACCTTACATGACTTCAAAACTTTGTCAACATCTCTCACCATGTTGGCCAATATGCCTTCTCCGAAGGCGAGCTAAAAGTTGCATTCTTCCACCGTGTCCCAGCAATCGGAAGGACATGGTTTAGCTTAATCACCTTGTGGACAAATGCGAAGGAAGACTATTTGTCTAATCTTATGCACATATTATCCTGAAAACCTATAGAGAAGACCAATCTTCTCCTAATCTAAACTGCCCAACTGGAACTGGAGTTTTTGGTATAACCGCGGAATTACCTCTCAATTATTCCTTTAACTTTCCCCTTTTACATCTTTTGTTCTGAGCTACAGACAAGCTACGTAAGTTCATTCTAGAACTCATCTGCTCTGTCCCATCAGCTAAAGTAAACGCTCCATAGCTTCTTCGTCCAGTCTAATACGGAGAGCACATCTGCGACAACATTATCTTTGCCTTGAGGTAGTCACTTTCAATATCATATTCACTACTGCAATCGCCATCGAGCTACTCGTGGATTGTTGGAGTTCTTACTAAAAGATTATACTATTAGTGGTCCCCTATGATCCTGTCAAAATCCTTGACTTTGTGCCCCAACAAGCTAGGGGTCTGTTTCACTTTAAGACCATACACTATTGCAAGGGCCTTCTCGTTCAAGGGTGCTATAATTCTTGCTTTCTGCCTTAATTAAAAGTCTTGAGACGAAAGACCAAGGTCTCCACACAAGGCCATGTATAATGGTGACGTACCTCCTAACCCGCATCCTATACTTCTACTGACTTTGGTTGTGGTTATCAATCCAGATGAGGACAGCTGTTTGATGAGGCAAATTGATTAGATATCTATGACTTTCCGATCCAACTAATGTCCACTCACACCGTTGTTATCATTCCCTCTAAGACTACTCACGGTACTCCGTTTCCGTGAGGATACCCCCCCCGCTGTTTCCTCCGTGTGGCATGGGCGCCTCCAGTAGAATGGGATAAGGGAGAGGGGAAGGTGTGTTGTTCGTGAGGCTGCTCGAAACAGAATGGGTAAGTGCCAAATTCCTCAAGTCGGCCAAGGCGAGGAAGAATATTATCTATTATTTTTCCCCAACTGGCATTAGTTTACTTCGATCCCTTACCCTTACGCTTGCAACCAAATGTTGTTGCCTCCTTTGCATCAACATAATCTATTATCTCCTCAATATCTGATATAATCTTAATAGTTCATACTAGTCCCCTATTCTCTCACAGATCTACTCTTTCAACTTGTATTAATTTGTTTAGGGAATTCAACACTGTTAGAGAATCTACAACTAATTTATTAACTGTAAAGTATTATAATAGTAAACGTGTAAAGTCATACATAAATTTATGTCAATAATATAAAACATCCTGAGTTCTTTATAATTCAATACAAATAATTATACCATATTAAATTATCCATCTTTTAACTTACAAATAACTTTCACTTTCTCTATTGTAACAATCACAAAACTACTAATAATAAATTTTAAGTCAAGCGTTATTAATTACCAATGTCAATGCTTAAAATAGATTACGTATTAATAAAAGAATTCCTTTCTTCCATAACGATGATTGAAATCAATAAAAATATTTGTAAGCAATTGAAATACAGAAATTATTGATATTATTTTAGGCACGATGAATTACTTATACCAAGCAATTTAAAATACTAAGTAATGTCTTTACACATTACTAACTTACATTAAAGATTTATCTTCCATCAAAGTAAATGGAGTTCATTCTGAAAAGGGACATAAATGTCTTTGTGCGAATCAGCAATCATAATACTGAATTAATATTGCTAAGCCCGCAATTAACTCAAGCAAACTTATTCTGGAAATACTTAATGATTACATACAAAACACAAACTTATCTTCGCTTCTACCGGAAATTAACATCATCATCACTGTTTAAGTCACAACTTTCCGAGAGCTGAATCTTCGTAAAAGTAATATTAATTCCTTACTCCTATGCTAACGCAATATAGCGTACACTTAGAATTCAATCTATATGTCTTCACAGTTATCATTCTTCAAACTGACCAATCAAATCTATAATTATTCCATTCTTATAAAATTATTACTTTCTCAAACTGAACTTAGTCAATACAATTCTGGTCCTTTATATAGTCTACGTCCAATCAAGAAATACTTATAAACTACTTAATACACATTTTCCATAGCCATTCCCGTCCACCATGTTCCCCCTTAAACAAGAAACACTTAAATGCTTCAAATAGGGCTTACCCACAAATGCCACCAAAGTGACATTGGCTGCAAGGTGCTACCAGGGATGACTTTCAAGACAATCCAAACTCCTACTCCTCTCCTCGTTTGGTCTGTCGCGACCCGTCTTTCATCCCCGCTATTGGGCCCTTCCGGTCACGTCCCTTTAGCGGTTATCATGAATGTATTATAATTTCTCTTCACTTTTCGAAAACGATCTGCTCGACTTTCCTATGTCCCAGCAATTTTCACACTGTATTTAATCACTTTAACTTTTGTCTATCTGCCTTCCGTGTTATTTTCTTGATACCCGACTTGAATATTGTGGATATATCTATTGATCGTCTCCAACTAGTTGTTTTCGATTCGTGGCTTCTAGAAGCTTCTGTTAGTCCTGAGTGCTCATTTGACGTCATGGGTCAATCTTCCTGTTTACACATATTATTCACTGACCATTTCTGGATTTCGCCCTCATCTTCGCCGTAATTGTTTCTATTTTCCTGATGTTGCGACGGATGGTGCGTCGCTTCTGCCTCGCGTTGTTTACGAATAATGCGTATCTTGTCCACGACATATAGATTAATAATATATATATCTATATATATATATATATATATATATATATATAAATATATTATATATTAATACATTTAATATATAATATATATTATATATATATATATATATATAATATATATTAACATACATATTATATTATTATATATATTTTTTCCTTTTCTTTTTTTTTTATATGTTGTGTGTATGTTTGTGTGTGTATAAACATTCCATTTAGATGTAACATGATATTGTTATATATGTGATATATATATATATATTAGATATATATATTATATATATATATATATATATGTATTAATATAATATATAATTATTATATATATTAGATATATAAATATATATATATATATATATATATATATATATATAATATTCAGGTTCACATCTAAATTACTTTCGTTTGTGTAATATATATGTGTATATATATTATATATATATATATTATATATATATTATAGATTATATATATATATATTATATGTGTGTGTGTGGTGGTGTGTGTTTGGTGTGTTTGTTTGTGTGTGTGTGTTGTGTTGTGTGTGTATGTATATATATATATATATAGATATATATATATTATATATATGTATATATATTATAGATATATATATATGCACACACGACACACAAACACACAGCACACACACACAACACACACACGCACACACACACACACACACCACACATACCACACACACACACACAAAGACCAACACACACACACACACACACCCACACAGACATATACATATATATATATATATATATCTATTCTATCTATATGTATAATATATATATATATAACATATGTATATATATATTAGATTTACATATGTATATATCTGTAAGTGTGTATATATATATGTATATTATATATATATATATATATATATTATATTATAATATTATGTGTGTGTGTGTGTGTGTGTGTGTGTGGTGTGTGGTGTGTTTCTCTATTTATCTCTATCTATATGATCCATCTCTATATATCTATATTCTATCTGCATCTATCATTATCTATCTCTGTGTGTGTGTGTGTGATCAGACAATGTGTGTGTGTGTGGGTGGTGTTTTATCTATCTCATCTCTATATCTCTGTATCTCTATATATATCCTACTATCATCTCTCTATATATCTGTATATGTTATTATCTCTATATATCTCTATATATCTGCTACTCTATCATATACTCTCTCGATCTCATATATATATATACTATCATATATATCAGTCTATATATATAGATATATATAATATAATATGTATATATCTCATACATCTATTATATATATATATTATCTCTATAGATCTCTATATATATATTAGTATTCTATAAATAATATATATATAACATATCGATCTACTATATATCTATATATATATATCTCATCATATCTTCGCTATATATATCTATATATAAGGTCTGAATTAGAATGCGTATCTTCACAATCAAGAAGAATGTATAAACTGCATGTCTGCATGTATCTATGTGCATATGCGTATGACGAAAAAAAATGATAGTTATACCCTTTTTGTACACAAGAAAACACACAAGAAATTTTTTTAGAATTTATTAGTGTTGTTTATCACATTAAACCTTTTTGTAATCTCACCACAAATACCTTCCTCCGATTTCATCCTGATTAACTTTGTGCATTGCCGCATGGGCGTGGGCGTTTGATCTTTGATGTTTAAATATTCTCTCTCTCTCTCTATCTTATCTATCTATCTATCTATCTATCTATCTATCTACATTATAGAACTCAGATGCGTAATAACTTCTAAGCCTGACATATTCTATCTAACCGAGGCCCTGGAGATCCTTTTTTTAACTTGGGAACAGCCGGAAGTTCGCAGGGTACCCCAGGTCGGGAACTGCGGGGCGCATGAACAGTGATTTCATTTGTTCTCAAGTAAAATGTTCTACTTCAAGGTATTGGAGGCATTGACCCTCTCCGAAGTGAGATGTGCAGCTGCATCGGGGTCGGAGCATTTCCGAATGATAATTGGCATTGAATTTGGCAGTCCATCTCTCATCCACTTACACATCAGCGTGCGCTTCCGACCCATTAGAAGGGTTTGTCGAAGAACTTGGCCCTTTTCTTCTCTGTCGCCAAGAGTATGTCACCCAGTGAGGACAACTTTCGTCATTTTTTAAATCTTTTTATGAATGATTGGTGTGGACATGCTGCTACAGATCCTAGTTTAACCCTAATAAGTTTTTTTGTTTTGTTTATGTTTTTGTTCAGCGGGGATATTTGTATCACAAAGGGAATATGTTGTCGTCTTGAAACGACTCTCTCCCTCTTCAAATGAAACGACGACGACCCACACATTGCTTCTGCGCGATGGAAGTTTCGTCGCCATCCAAGCTTTCCTCAAAGCTTCGTCTGCACGCACCACAGAATCGCGTCGGCGTGGTGTCGTATTTCAGTCGGAGTGATGCAGTGCGGGTTGTTCTGCTCGTTTCTGCGCTACGACCGAAGAGCTACATCTATCGCCCGCGAATGTGTCCTCACGCAAGAGATGGTAAAATGTTGAAACGTGATGTAATCACCTGGAAGAGACAGACAGTAATTCTGAAACCTGTTGCCAAGCTTTTCGAGCGCCCCTCGTCTTCCTCGGTTTAGGTGACATGTAAACCCTATCACCAAGGTTTCTCTTTTCCCACCTACCTACTGTGCATCCCAAACTCGTAAGTAGAAACTTTCTTAGATATGGCAACATGCTCACCTCTTGGACCGGGCCGGAGAGAGGAGAAATATGTGAGGCAGACAGAGAGAACTCGGGGAGATGTCGAGTCCAGCCGTGCCTCGCCGACAAAGTACCAGCGTCGCGTTTAATACTAGTTAGTCTCCCTTTTACGAGAAGTTCGCGCTACTCTTTATGCGGTATTTGGGGGGGGGGAGGAGGTGGCTTGCCTCGTGTCACGCAAAACAAATTTCTGTGCCTTGAGCAGGGAGGAGAGAGAGGGATGAAGGGAAGCGAGGGAGGAGGGAGGGGGGTGTAAGGAAGGCTGGGTGGGAAGGAAGGGAAAAGGAGGAAAGGAAGGAAAGGAGGAAAGGAGGGAGACAGGCAGACAGGAAGAGAGAGAGACAGAGAGCTTGAGAAAGAGAAACAGACAGAGAAAAGAATTAAAGTGGGTAGAAGACAGCTGCACCCTTCTCTACCCGGCATTCCTAGAATTTCCTTTGGACTGTAATCTAATATATCCATTCAATATCAAATCTCGCTCTCGAATCCTGTAATCTTTGTACTCCTCACACAGAACTGATGACAAGAGCCTATTCTTAGCCTCATTAAGG
>NC_051401.1:1912487-1919810 GCF_015228065.2 Penaeus monodon
TTTGATCTTTTTCTTGTCTACTTTTTCAGTAAAACCCCAAAACTCAAACCATATGATGCAAAATTTGGGAAAAATAATGATTCAAAAACCTCGCTTTGCCCTAAGGGAAGCTTCGGTCTTTTTCCCGATGTTATTGAAACAATTTTGGCTTTTTTTGGGAAAGGGAAATTTTTTTTTATCTCCTGAAAATTCATTTATTTTAAAACAGCTCCAAAATAGTGAACTCTTTCACATTTTCCAAATCTTTCCCTTATTGTAAAAATTTCTCATTTTCATTGCCGGTTTCTTTTAATCTTTCCCTGATCTTAGTTTTCTTGGCATTAAGAAACAAGCCCC
Organism: Penaeus monodon; assembly: GCF_015228065.2. Taxonomy (NCBI): domain Eukaryota; kingdom Metazoa; phylum Arthropoda; class Malacostraca; order Decapoda; family Penaeidae; genus Penaeus; species Penaeus monodon. The sequence continues at coordinate 1,912,824 of NC_051401.1, forward strand.
TTTTTTGCTTTCTTCCTACTTTATCTATAGTTGTTGTATTCGTGATCCTGCTGGCAATCAAAAATATAAACTCGGCGTACTGATATGATATTTTGTATCTTCCAACTCCACAGTTCCTTCAAATTCTCTAACACCTCTCATAATTGTTTCAGAATATTTAAAGAGTGTGGAGACGAATCAACCCCTTCGCACTCCTTGTTTACTTCGAACCCTTCTGTTAACCCATAAGTGGTTTTTTACGCAGTTTGTTGTTGGCTACATGGCTTTTTTTTTTTAGTTGGATGATTGTTTTTGGAACTTCATATCGTTCATCTTATTCCGAAGATATCTGATCACAGTATCAAAAAACTTTCACATATGATGAAACACAGGTATAGGTCTTTTTGATGTTCTCTTTTTTCTCTATATCAAATTTTTAAATTAGAATCTGGTTTTTTGGTACCTTTTCCAGGGCGAAAAAAACCCGCTTATTCGTCCCATTCTCTTTTAAAAATTCAAATTCATTCTTTCAGCAATAATTTTCCAAAATTTTGCTGCTGTACTTATTATGCATTTTCGTTATTGTTGCATTGGGGTGTGTCACCTTTTTTGATGAGGTAAAGATTGATTTTACCCATCTTTTGGGCCCTCTTTTTTTTATTCCATATTTTTGTACAAGTTTGTAGAAAAAGTATTCAACCTTCACCAGCATTCTTATTATTTTTGCTGTTATTTCATCTATTCCGGGGCTCTTTTATTCTTTACTTCTTTTTATGGCTTTTATAACTCGTCTGGGGGTTCTCTTCGTTGTCATTGAGTCTAATTAAGTTTTGTTAGATCTTTATTTCTTTGTATAGGTTGGAACAATATTATTCCTCTATTTTGACTTCTTTTTTATCACATAAAACAAGTCCCTCTTAATTTTGATAGTGTCCATTGTAGGTTTTAAATTTTTGTGTGATGTTTCGTACTCCCTTGGGAGAGTTTTTTTAGTTGTCCAAGACAAATCTTTCGACACAGATTAGACGAACCAAATAGCCCAATAAAGTGGAGGAACTTGAGGGGGAGGGAGAGAGAGGGGAGAGAGAGAAGAGAGAAGAGAGAAGGGGAGGAGAGGGGAGAAGAGAGAGAGAGGAGAGGGGTGAGACAACAAGGAGACAGAGACAGAGAGCAGAGAGAGAGAGAGAGGAGAGGAAAAGAGAGAGACAGAGAAGAACGAGAGAGAGACAAAGAAGAAGAGGAACGAGGAGAGACAAAAAAGAGAGAGAGAGAGAAAAGACAGAGAGAGAGAGAGAGAGGAGAGAGAGGAGAGAACCGGGAAAGTAAGAACTGGGAGGAGAGAAGAGATGAAGAGAGATAGAGAAGAAAATTATATAAATGCATAAAGCGCTATTTATGCAAACCCAACAGTGTAAATCGGTTTTATTATTACTTTGTGCATATTATTAGTAAAAAATAAATAAATAAATAAATAAAAATAAATATATATATATAATATATATATTAAATAATATTATATATATAATATATATATATAATATATATATATTTTATTTATTATATATAACGCATGTTATAGATATTATATAATATATTTTATATTTATATATTATATAATATTATATTATATTATTCCTAGCAAACATTTTAATATATATTATATATTATAATTATATAATTATATACATATATATGTGTGTGCGTATGTGTGTGTGTGTGTGTGTGTGTGTGGTTGTGTGTGGTGTTGTGTGTGTGTGTTTGTGTGTGTGTGTGTGGGGTGTGCGTGCGTGCGGCGTGCTCGTGCGTGCTGGTGCTGCATGCTGCTGCTGCGTGGCGTACGTGCGTGCGTGTGTGCGTGTGTGTGTGTGTGTACAAACAAGATTTTTTAAATTTCGATAGTAATTACCATTTATATTTATTCTCATTATTTTTTGGGGCTCGGGATCCGTAAAAAAATCCTTTTCGTATTTAATTAGAAAAACTAAAATTTACGACCCAAAGTCCTAAAGTGAAATTGGAAAACAAAGCATAAAAAATGCTTACATATATTGACTGAAAAGGGCAGAACCCCAAAAACAAAAACTGATATTGCTAGACCGTTTTTTTATGATATACACTTTTTTCCCCGCTGTGATTGATGGTAATAACGGGATTGGGATATGTATATTAAATCAAACAAATTTCTCTTTCTCTCTTGCTCTGTCAGTCCATTTCATAAAATACATATAATGGATGTCTTTTAAAAAAAGTATATGTATGTATTATATGTATCGCAACCACACCACACACATACCACACCCCCACACACACCACACCACCTACACACACACCCACACACATAATATTGTGTGTGTGTGTGTGTGTGTGTTTGTGTGGTGTTGTGTGTGTGTGTGTGTTGTGTGTGTGTGGTGTTTGGGGTGTTTGTGTGTGTGTGTTGTGTTGGTGGTGCGTGTGTGTGTGTGTGTGTGGTGTGTGTGTGTGTCGTGTGCGTGTGTTTGTGTGTGTGTGTGTGTGTGTGTTTTTGTTACAGATTAACTCCATTCCCATTAAATATAAGTTAGTGTATAACGTGTTTTCCAGTAAGCCTTTAAACCCCGACTGCACTAAAATCACCGACCTGTTTCAGAGGCGGAGGCGGGCGCGGGTCGAGAGACGCCAGGAAGTTGCAGTTCCCGCAGGCAGCCGTCACCCTGTAAAACGACCGCGTTTATGTTCTATAAAACCTCGTTTTCGAGAGATAAATAACTTGTGATTCCAAATACAGATAGGTTTTTTGCTCAAATGCGGTGGCGTTTTCGCCTAAAACACCGGGTTGAGACCTTTTTTGACTGGCATGAAGGTGTGGGTCTCGCGGGAGGTGGGTGGGAGGAACGGCCGTGAACGGAGGCTGTTATGGGCAGCGGACGACACCAGACGGTTCGGTTATATTCATTTTTTTTCTTTCATTTATTTTTTATTTATTCTTTCACTTATTTTCTCGTCTATTTACTTATCTATTTAAGTTATTAATCTATTTATTCATACATTTACATTTATGTAAACATCCGAACAATTATTCACAGATTGTTATTAAATTTTCATCCCGTGAAGGAGGATTGGTGGCGATTCTGCAGCAAAAATGAAAGCAATAAAACTTTATACTCCCAAAAGTCCTGTAAAAAGTTTGGGGGTCCGGTAAGGCGTAAATATAAAAATTGATGGGCTATAAACACCATGCCTTTTGACATTTAGATAAATTATTCAGGGACTTTGCTTTGTTTCTCATTTGATAATTTCCAAGTTCAAGCATTTATATTACTGTAACAGTAACAAACACCGTTGCCTTTTTTTGCGGTGTGATTACGCGTATCACGCCCTGTTCAGTGTATAGACATTCTGAGATAATTTAAAACGCCAGTATTGGTAAATGTTTATATCTATTGGTGGTTGCTTTTTTGGGTAAACCCGAGGAGAGGGGGGGGGGTGTCCAGGCTAACGGATGTGGGCGTCAGGACAGGTGTATGAATATCCATAAAAGTCTTGATATTAATGAAATAGTGCGAAAAGGGGGGGGGTGTAAAATTTAGATTAATGTATTACAATTCATTTTACTTGACACATAATGTTGTGTCACTCATATGCACAAACAGTTACGTCGAGAACGAAAAAAAAAAATCATTAACTTAGTCCGATGAGTTTTGGGCTTTGCGATAAAAAGAAATAATATCATAAAACAACCCAAAATCGAATTTCTGACCCAAGTTGAATGTTTTTCCTCTTTCACACACACACCAAACACGCCAATCGCACGCACATACACAAAAAAACAATTTAAAATTTAATAAAATTAAAATATCGCTAAGACGAAGCTTAATGACCCAACCCAAATTAAAAAGGGATATAACTAAAAACTAAAACAAAAAAAATCACCCAAAAAATATTCCCTTTCCCCAAGTAATTTGCATGCATACCCTTTCCCTCTTTCCCTCATTATACTATGGCAGCGGGGGGAATAAAACTCACCCCCATATGCTCTAAATTGCATTGGCTTTTACGTGAGCCCCGTGTGCACGAGCAAACAATTTCCACGGATTCCCCCTTTATTTTGCGCTTTTTTCGCAGTCGCTAGAATTTGTTCAAGGTTTGGGTCAATAATCGGTCGAGGTTTTTAAAATTATTTCTGCCGGGGGTACCCCAACATGTACGTCTATGCATTGTTTTGTAACTCCAGGCTATCTCCGCTGTCCCACTCTACTCTCTCCTTTCACACACACCACACACACACACACACACACACACACACACACACACACCACACACCACCACACACCACACCACCCCAATATATAATATATATATATATTATATATATAATATATATTAATATATAATATTAATAATATATGTAAGCCGGAAAGATGGGGCCCTACAAAGTATGGTTAGGTGGCGAGCTTAGGCTGTAAAATAGACACCAGATGTCTTTACTCCCTTTTTTTGTATGTATGGGGTACGGCTGCGCCGAGGAAAAGGTTTGCCCCTCGCCCCCCCAGGGGTCGCCTGTTCCCCCAAGGGTTAAATTTGGGAAAATTGAAAAAAAAAAAGGGGAAAAAAGGGTGTTACAACAATGCATAGCTCTTGTGGAAGGGGATGAAAATAAACTTGGAAGTCAGTGTCAACGAGGACAATAAAAGGTAAAACAATGGAATACTTATATTATTGTGTTGTGGGAATATAGGCTGTAAATCATTTAAAATTTAAGGCATGTAAATATAAAAACTTAATTAAAAACTTGGGATACATATTTTAGTAAAATTCAAAAAATTTTAAAAAAAAAAAAAAAAAAAAAAAAAAAATTTAAATTTTTTTTAAATTTATATAATTAAATATTTAAATTAAAAAAAAATTTTATATTTATATATATAAAATTTTATTTTTTGTGTGTTGGTTTTGGGGTTTGTGGGTTGTGTGGGGGTGGGTGTTTGGGCGGTCTGGGGGGGGTTTGGGGGATTGGGGGTTCCCAAAAATACATAACACAACCCCCAAAAACCAAAAACAACAAACACAACACCAAAACAAAAAAAAAAAAACACACCACATTAAAAATATATTATATAAAAATAATATATAAATAAAATTATAATATTTTTTTAACCCAGCTTTTTAAAATTTTCTGAAAAGAGCCCCTGTTATTAATTTACGTTGTTAATTTATATATATAAAATATATATTTTTATATAGATATATAATATATATATTTTATAATTTTTATATTTTAATATAGTGGTGTGTGTGTGTGTGTGGTGGTGTGTGTGTTGTTTTGTTTTTTATAATATTATAATTTTTATATATATTTTAATATATTATAAAATATATATAATATAAATAGTATATAAATAAATATATATGTTTGTATGTGGTTTTGGGGGTACACACCATACAACACACAACACAAACCCCAAACACACACACCACACACCACACACCCAAAAACACACACTATATATATATATATATAATATATATTAATATAAAATATATAAAATTATTATATATATATTATATATATTTAATGTATAGGGGGATATATATATATATATAAATATATATATAAATATAAAATATAATATTTTATATATATATATATATATATATATTTATAAAACTGTTTGTGTGTGTTTGTGTGTGGTGTGTGTGTGTGTTTGTGTGTGTGTGTGTGTATCACACAACACATCACCATATATATAATATTTTATATATATATATAATATATATATATAATAAATATAAATATATATTATATATATATATATATATATATATATATATATTTATATGTTTTATAAAATATATATATATATATTATTAATATATATTATATATATTTTATATATATATGTGTGTGTGTGTGTGTGTGTGTGTGTGGTGTGTGGGTTAGTGTGGTGTGTGTGTGTGTTGTGTTGTGTAGTGGTGTGTATATTATATCTTTTTCTTTCTTTATCTCATTTATATATAAAAGTCGCCCCTTTGATCAATTCTGGCAGATTCTTTATGGCCGGATGCCCTTCCTGACGCCAACCCTCTCTATTTACCCGGCTTGGGACGGGGGACTGACTTGGGCTGGCTTTCCCCCCCAGTGCAGGCTAAAATGGCTTTTCCATGTTCAATGGGTCGCCGGGCGGGATCAGCGTTTTTTCCAATCATTTAGAGATTGGCGTTCTTTTAAGGCTGGATCCCTTTTTGACGCCACCACGATTCGGCGGTGGACCCCCCATGATCGCCAACGTCCCTTTTGGACAGGGGACTTAAAAAAAAAAAAAAAAAAGAAAAAAAGAATATATATATAAATTATATAATAATTTTATATATATATATATTTCATATATTATATATTATATATATATATATATATATATATATATATAATATATTTTTATTTTTTTATATTGTATATATTATAAAATATAAATATATATAATTTATATATTTATATTTATATATATATATACATATAAATTTAAAAAAAAATATTATATATATATTAAATATTATATATATATTAAATATTATAATTTAAATATTTATATATAAATATTTTAAAATATATATATATTTTTCTTTTCTTTTTTTTTTTTCTTTTTTTTTTTTAAGTGCCCTTCCCCCCCCAAGGGCGTTGCGATCATGGGCTAGGTCCACCCCCGACATCTGTGTGGCGTCGAAAGGGGATCCAGCCTTAAAACGAAGCTGCCCAAACTACTAATTGATGTGGTAAAAACGCAGATCCCCACCGGCGACCCATTATGAACATGGAAAAACCATTAGACCTACCACGGGGGGGCACCAGCCCAAGTCAGTGCCTCCCAAGCCCGGGTAAATAAGAGGGTTGGGGCAGGAAGGCATCCGGCCCTAAAAATCTGCCGAACTTGATCAAAAGGCGACCTCATAATGAATGAGATAAAGTAAGAAGAAATATATTATACACACACACATAAAAAACACACACACACACACACACCACACACACACAACCCA
>NC_051401.1:1924910-1929910 GCF_015228065.2 Penaeus monodon
TCAGCTCTACGGAAGTGTGACTTAACAGTGATGATGATTGTTAATTTCCGGTAGAGCGTAAGAATAAGTTTGTGTTTTGTATGTAATCATTAAGTATTTCCTAGAATAAGTTTGCTTGAGTTAATTGCGGCTTAGCAATATTAATTCAGTATTATGATTGCTTGATTAAGCACAAGACATTTTATGTCCCTTTTCAGAATGAACTCATTTACTTTTGATGGAGATAATCTTGAATTTAAGTTAGTAATTGTGTAAAGACATTAACTTAGTATTTTAAATTGCTTGGTATAAGTAATTCATCTTGCCTAAATATAATTCTCACTAATTTCTGTATTTCAATTTTGCTTACAAATATTTTTATGATTTCAATCATTGTATGTGAAGAAAGGAATTCTTTTATTAACTACTTACATCTATTTTAAGCATTGACATTGGTTAATTAATAACAGCTTGCTTAAATTTATATTATGTAGTTTGTATGTTAACAATTAGAGTAAAGTGACAAGTTATTTGTTAAAGTTAAAAGATGGATAATTAATATGGTATAATTATTGTATTGAATTATAATGAACTCAGATGTTATATTATTGACATATAAATTTATGTGATTGACTTTACATGTTTACTATATATAATACTTTACAGTTAATAAATTAGTTGTAGATTCTCTAATAAGTTGTGAATTTCCCTAAACAAATTAATACAAGTTGAAAGAGTAAGATCTGTGAGAGAAATATGACTAGTATGAACTATTAAGATTATATCAGATATTGAGGAGATAATATATTATGTTGATGCAAAGAGGCAACAACATTTGGTGGCAGCGTAAGGGATCGAATAACTAATGCCAGTTGGGGAAATAATAGATAATATTCTTTCCTCGGCCTTGGCCGACCTTGAGAATTTGGCACTTACCCATTCTGTTTCGGCAGCCTCACGAACACACACACCTTCCCCTCTCCCCTTATCCCATTCTACTGGAGGCGCCATGGCCACACCGGAGGAAACAGCGGGGGTATCCTCAGCGGAAACGGAGTCCGTGAGTAGAGTGAATGATAACAACGGTGTGAGTGACATTAGTGGGGACGGAAATTCACTAGATAATCTAATCAATTTGCTCACTCAACAGCTGTCCTCATCTGAGATTGATAACCACAACAAAGTCAGTATAAGTATAGGATTTGCGGGTGATGGAGTGTACTGTCATCCATCTACTACATTGGCCTTGTGTGGAGACCTTTGTCTTTCTTCTCAAGACTTTTAAATAAGGCAGAAAGAAATTATAGCACCCTTGAACGAGAAGCCCTTGCAATAGTGTATGGTCTTAAAGTAAACAGACCCCTGCTGTTGGGGCACAAAGTAAGGATTTTGACAGATCATAGACCCCTAAAGTATATCTTTAGTACTAACTCCAACAATACACGAGTAGCTCGATGGCGATTGCAGGTAGCTGAATATGATATTGAAGTTGACTACCTCACAGGCAAAGATAATGTTGTCGCAGATGTGCTCTCTCGTATTAGACTGGACGAAGAAGTTATTGGAGCTGTTACTTTAGATGATGGGACCAGAGCAGATGAAGTTCTAGAATGGAACTTACGTAGCTTGTCTGTAGCTCAGAACAAAGATGTAAAATGGGGAAAGTTAAAGGAATACTTGAGAGGTAATTCCGAGGTTATACCAAAACTCCCAGTTCCAGTTGGGCAGTTTAGATTAGGAGAAGATGGTCTTCTCTATAGCTTTTCAGGATAAATATGTGCATAAGATTAGACAAATAGTCATTCCTTCCGCATTTGTCCACAAGGTGATTAAGCTAAACCATGTCCTTCCGATTGCGGGACACGGTGGAAAGAATGCAACTTTAGCTCGCCTTCGGAGAATGGCATATTGGCCATCCATGGTGAGAGATGTTGAAAAGTTTCTGAAGTCATGTAAGGTTTGTTTGAAATTCAAACCGGCACGATGTGCCAAGGCACCAATTTTAAAGTATCCTGAGGTAACTCGTCCGTTCCAGAGAGTTCACCTTGATCTAATTGGTCCTTTACCTGTTAGTGATCACGGGCATAGATACATTCTTACCGTAATCGATAGTTTTACAAGTACGGCATTGCAGCTCCATTGAAGACTAAAAGTGCTAAGGAAGTTGCTGAAGCATATGTTAGACAAGTTATATCTATATTTGGGACCCCTGAATCTGTTGTGAGTGATAATGGAGGTGAATTCTTAGCTGAAGTTTTTCAGGGAGTTCAAACCATATTAGGAATAAAGCATAGTACAGTAACCCCATATCACCCTGCTGCAAATGGTATGGCAGAGAGATTTAATGGATCATTGATAAGAATTTTACGTACCGTGGTAGATGATGTTGCATCATGTTGGGATGAGATGTTACCCCTAGCCTTATTGGCCTATAACACGGCCTACCATCGCATTATTGGCGATACCCCATTTTTCCTTACATTCCTGAGAGACCCATGTCTGCCTTTTATTAAGTTTTGTAGACCAGGAAGGTGCTACTATAATATTGATGACTATAGACAGAAGTTGTTAGCAACTGCAGGCATGGTATTTGAGTTGGTTCAACGGGAGGTTGCAATGTCCCTCCCCTGTGCACCAGGACCAAGGAAGTTGAACAGACCCTTTACTGTGGGTGACAGGGTGTACATAAAGAATGTAAAAAGTCGGGAGAATCACGTAAGTTTGCTCCTTTGTATGTAGGTCCCTACCGAGTGCTAAAGATTATTAATCCTGATATTTTGAAGATAAGGAATTTGGGCACTGGTAAAGTTTTAAATGTGCACATTGACCGAGTTAAAGTTGTTGCAGAGAGTGAAATTTCTATTGATGAAAACCCATATGTGGGACGCCCATACCCACTGCCAGATGAATCGTTACATTCTCATATGCAACAAGATAATGTTCCATGGGAAGAATGGCTTCTTAGAGACCTAGAAGGCGTTGACATTGATGAGGAAGTTGACGCTTTAGTTTTAGAGAATGTAGATGAAGAGAAAGATAGTATGGGTATGGAGAGTGACAGAGATTGCGTGAATGAAAGAACTAACCAAGTTTCTGCAGGTGAAAACTCCGGTGAGGCACTTCCTGGCGCTTCCGCTCCTCATCCTATCACCAATCCTGCACCACCTATTCCATCCCATCCTTACTCCTTAAGATCCTCATCCCGAGTCCCTGAGTTCCCAAGGGTAATGGACAAACCCCTTGAGTATATAAATTCCCATTCCAGATATGGCTCTTAATACAGAATCGTATTGGTCGTATTCACTCACAGATTGAGAAACTCCGCCATGGTTATATAGAACAGGCGAAGTTAGTGAATGTCCATAATCAGATATGAGATTCCCACTCACAAGACATCTCCATTATAAATGAGAGTATAAGTAATCTGGAAGCTGCATTAAATCATACAAAGATTCTTTTGAAAGATATTCAGATAGATAATTTTAGTCTCAGACAGTCAGTTGCAACAGTGCATTTTACGTCCTTGGTCCACACAGCATTTGTGTCTATGTCCACTCATGTTTCCAACTTGAAGAGAGCACTTCTTGCTTCATTAAAGGGCTCTCTTGACCCATATTTACTCCCACGTGATAAATTGCTTGCATTATTACAGAAGGCAAGGAACTCCTTTTTCCAGTCACCACCGACTACCTGTCCTTGTGGTACGATGTGATAAAGGTGATTCCTAGATCAGTTGAGGATGGTGTTATCCTCTATATTCAGATTCCACTTGCAGGTGACCCAGAGATGATATTTGACTTGTTTAAAGCCACTCCAATTCCCATTCCCACTGGAGAGGGATTTTTCTCTCTCCTTTCTAATGTTAAGCCTTTATTTGCCATTAGCCACACTAGAGATTATTACAAAGAATTAGAGATCTCTGACCTTGATATGTTTAACTGTGTAAAACACAACCACTTATATGTATGTACAGACATTGGTCCTATTTTTTCCTCATCCACAGCTCGTTCCTGTCTATCTTCCCGATTTCTTGGACAAGACCCCGTGTCTAATTGTGACTCTGTATTGATTCGCACTTTTTGCCCGCAGTTAATTCTGTTGAAGGTTCATTTTTATACGTAACTCCCGAGCCTTTCCAATTGTCTGTCGCTTGCCCTGGTCAACATGGAACCCGAACCCGACTCCAACTGACTGGTTCTGGTTTCCTTGTACTACCGGAGTCCTGCTCCGCCAGGAGTGATACCTTTGTTGTTCCTGCCCAGAGTACGACCCAGGGGGCTGCTGTTACCTACAATACAGCCGTCCTCAACTCTACTCTTCCCGATGCAGTCTGCAGTTTTCTGGCATCCGCCCCGCCCACACCTAAACTGGAGATCCTTCGTGTGCAAGCCCGGAGTGAAGGTGAAGCCACAGACCTTCTGCGGGAATATGAACTTCGCCACCGCATCCAGCCCCTAGAGGACGACATATCCACTAAGCACCTACTGGCCATTGCAGTTATGGGAGGACTAGTCTCTTTCGTCCTCTCTCATCTGAGCTGTGTGCTGGGAGTAGTTTGCCGTTACTGGCGACGTCGCGATGATACTTCCGCAACTGCCCAGACGCCTGCTCGAGGGGACGACGCCATGGATCTCCTCCCTTCTCCTGGGCCCTCCCTCTCCACCCCTCAGGCTGCAGGGACGCAGCCTCATCAAAGGGGAGGGTAATGTCGTGGACAGATACGCATTATTCGTAAACAACGCGAGGCAGAGCGGACGCACCATCCGGTCGCAACATCAGAAAATAGAACAATACGGCGAAGATGAGGGCGAAATCCAGAAAAAATGGTCAGATGAAAAGATGGTAAACAGGAAGATGACCCATGACGTCAAACTGAGCACATGACTAACAGAAGCTTCTAGAAGCCACGAATCCGAAAACAACTAGTTGGAGACGATCACTAGATATATCACAATATTCAAGTCGGGTATCAAGAAAATAACACGGAAGGCAGATAGACAAAAGTTAAAGTGATAAATACA
>NC_051401.1:1935939-1938439 GCF_015228065.2 Penaeus monodon
CAAAATCTAACCATCTCCTGTCGCACAGTTTTTCTCAATACTTTTACTTCTCATCACATGACCAATAAACTTTAATTTCCTCCTGTTCAAGATGTCCAACAGCCGGTCTTTACAATTTATTTTTTCTCAGCACTTCATCATTCGTCTTCTTCTCTGGTCCAGCTAATGCGCAGAACTCGTCTGTAACACCACATTTCAAAACTATTGATCTTTTTCTTGTCTATCTTCTTCAGTACCCAACACTCAGAACCATATGATGCAATTGGAAAACTATGAGTTCAATAACCTCAGCTTTGTCCGTAAGGTAATGCTTCGGTCTTTCCAGATGTTATTGAGAGCAATGTGGCGTTTTTTGGCAATGGCAATTCTGTCTTTTATCTCCGGTGAATCATCATATGTATTATTTAAAACAGCTCCAAGATAAGTGAACTCTTTCACATTTTCCACAATCATTCCATTGATTGTAACATGTTCATCATTGTTCATTGCCGGTTATCTTTGAATCTTCATGATCTTAGTTTTTTTCTTGGCATTAGAAACAAGCCAGCCTTTTTCGCTGCTTCTCTAACTTTATCTAGTAGTTGTTGTAGTTCAGTGATCCTGCTGGCAATCAAAACTATATCATCGGCGTACCTGCAGATATGATATTTTGTATCTTCCAACATCCACAGTTCCTTCAAAATTCTCTAGAGCACCTCTCATAATTGTTTCAGAATATATGTTAAAGAGGTGTGGAGACAGAATGCAACCCTGTCGCACTCCTTGTTTGACTTCGAACCATTCTGTTAACCCATAAGTGGTTCTTACAGCAGTTTGTTGTTGGTCATACATGGCTTTTATTAGTTGGATGATGTGTTTTGGAAACTTCATATCGTTCATCTTATTCCAGAAGATATCGTGATCAACAGTATCAAAAGCTTTCACATAATCGATGAAACACAGGTATAGGTCTTTTTGATGTTCTCTGTTTTTCTCTATGATCAATTTTAGACTTTAGAATCTGTTTCTGGTACCTTTTCCAGGGCGAAAACCTGCTTATTCGTCTGCCATTTCCTCTTTTAACTTCAACTTCATTCTTTCAGCAATAATTTTCAACAAAATTTTGCTGCTGTGACTTATTAATGCAATTGTTCTGTTATTGTTGCATTGGAGTGTGTCACCTTTTTTAGGTATGAGAGTAAAGATTGATTTTACCCAGTCTTCTGGCCATTTTCTTTTATTCCATATTTTTGTACAGAGTTTGTAGAAGAAGTATTCAACACTTTCGCCAGCATTCTTAATTAGTTCTGCTGTTATTTCAATCTATTCCGGGGGCTCATGTTATTCTTACTTCTTTATGGCTTATAACTTCGTCTAGTAGTGGCGTGGTTCATCTTCGTTGTATTGAGGTCTAATATGTTGTGTCTAATCTTATTCTTTTTGTATAGGTTGGAACAATATTGAGTCCATCTATTCTTTGCCTCTTTCCATCACATTAAAACAAGTCCCTCTTAAGTTCTGATAGTGTCCATGTAGGGTTTTAAATGTTTCGTGTGATGTTTCGTACTCCTTGGTAGAGTTCTTTAGTAGTCCAAAGACAGAATATTTTCGACACAGCTATAGATGGCGACCAACTAGTCCACAATAAAAGGTGGGAGAGAACTTGAGGGAGAGGGAGAGAGAGGGAACGAGAGAGAGAGAGAGAGAGAGTAGACGGTGAGAGAGAGATTGAGAGAGAGAGCGAGAGACCGGAGAGAGAGAGACGAAAGGAGAGATGAGAGAGACAGAGACAGAGACGAGAGACAGAAGAGACAGACGAGAGAGAGAGAAGAGATGAGAGAGAGAGAGGAGAGAGAGAGAGGGAGAGATTGAGGAGAGACGAGAGCGAGAGAGAGACGATGAGGGAGAGAGGAGAGGAGAGAGAGAGACCAGGGGGAGAGAGAGAGAGACGGGAGAGAGAGAGAGAGAATGAGAGAGAGATAGAGAAAGAAAATTATATAAAATGCATAATGCGCTATTCGATGCAACCTAACAGTAGTAACTCGAGTTTTATTATTACTTTGTGCATATATATATATGAGTAAATAAATATATATATATATATATCTATATAATATATATTATAGATATAGATATATATATTAAATGCGCTTGTATATAATATAATATAATATATATATATATATATATATATATAATATATAATATATATATATATATATACATATATATATATTATATATATATATATATATATATACATATACATATATATTATACTAATATATATATATATATAATATATGTGTGTGTGTGTGTGGGTGTGTGTGGTGTGTTGTGTGTGGGTGGTGTGTTGCGCTGCAGTTGCGGCGGCCGTGCGTGCGTGCGGCGTGCGTGCGTGCGTGCGCGTACGTGCGTGCGTTGTGCTTGCAAATCGCGCGCGCGCGCGCGCGTTGTGTGTGTGTGGTGTGTGCTTGTGTGTGTGTGTGTGGGTGTGTGCTGTGTTGTGTGTGTGTGTGTG
>NC_051401.1:1948439-1955089 GCF_015228065.2 Penaeus monodon
CAAAAAAAAAACTTATTGGGGGTAAACTGGGGATCGTAGCACATGCCCACACAATATCAAAAGATTTAAAAATGACAAAGTTTGTCCTCACGGGGTGACAACCTTTTTGGCAAAGAGAAGAAAAGGGTCCAAGTATTCGAAAAAACCGCCCCTAATGGTGAAGGGCATCGTGATGTGGTAATGATGATGGAGATGACTGCCCCCAAAATTTCCAATGCCAATTATCATTCGAAAAGCCCCGAGCTAGTGCACATCTCCCAGGAGAGGCGTCAATGCCCCAATCCCCTTGAAGTTAAAAACATTTTCCTGGAAAAAATAAATTTCATGTTCAGTCCCGCAGTCCCGACCTGGTACCTGCGATTTCCGGTTTTCCCAATTAAAAAAAAGATCCCCGGGGCCCTGGGTAGATGATAGTTCAGGTTTTAAAAGTATTACCTTCATTATTCTATAAATTAGTAGTAGATAGATTTTAAACAGAGGAGAGAGAGGAGAGAGGAGAGAGAGAGAGAGAGAGAGAGAGAGGGAGAGAGAGAGAGAGAGAGAGAGAGAGAGAGAGAGAAAGAGAGAAGGAGGAGAGAGAGAGAGAGAGAGGAGGAGAAGGAGAGAGAATTTTAACATCAAAATCAAACGCCCACCCCCAGCGCAATGCAAAAAGAAATCGGGAGAATACGGAAAAAAAATTTTTGTGGTGGATTAAAAAAAAGGTTTAATGGTTAAAACACTAATTAAAATTCTAAAAAAAATTTCTTGTTTTTTTTCTTGTGTACAAATTATTAAAATCATTTTTTTCTCATCCGCTAGCCAAATACATGCAGCATGCAGTATAATTCTTGTATTGGAAAGATACTCATTCCTTTTTTACCTTTATATATATATTTTATTATAAATATAATATATATATAAATATATATATAATTTAAATATAAATATATATTATAATAGAAAAAAATATAGTTTAAAACATATAACATATATATATATGTATATATATTTATATATTAATTTTATAATATATATATATATATTATATATATTATAATATTAATATAAAATATAAACACACACCACACACAAACACACCCACCACACCACCACACACCCACACCACACACCACAACACACACACACCCACCACACACACATATATGTCACACGATTGCACATAATACATGCCGACTTCAGTATACCTCTTTTATTGGAAGATATCATTCATTTATACCTTTTTTAAAAATATATATATATTATATATATATAATATATATTTATTTTATATTAAAGATAGGGGTTTATTATATTATATTATATATAATATAATAGATATTATATAATATATAAATAATTTATAATATATAAAAATTTTATATTTATATGTATAAATAATATATAAATAATAATAAATATATATAATAAATATTAAAAATATACATAAAAAAAAATTAAAAATATAATAAAAATAATATATATTATTAATATATATAAAACACAAAACCCCACAAACCCCACAAGCAACCTACACACACACACACCACAAATTTTTATATTTTACATATATATATATAATATAATAGAGATTATTATTTTAATTATAAATTGTCATGTGTGTGTGGTGTTGGTGTGTGGTGTGTGGTGGTGTGCGTGTGTGGTGTGGGTTTTTGGGGTTTTGTGTGTGTGTGTGTGTGGGGTTTTGTGGGTGTGTGTGTGTGTGTGGGTGGTGTTTTGTGTGGTGGCTAAAATATATATAATTTTAATTATTTTTATATAACATACACACACCACACACACAACCCCCACACACCCCAAAAACACAAACACACACAAAAAAAAAAAAAAAAAAAAAAAAAAAAAAAAAAAAATATATAATATAATAATATATATATATATATATATTAATATATATATATATATATATATATATATATAAATTTACAAAAATACCAAACAACATTCATTTAGATGTGAACCCGAATTTATATATATATATATAATATATGTTATAATATATATATATATATATATATATATAAATATCATGTTCACATCTAAATAATGTTTGTACACACACACACACAACACAAAACCACCACATAAAAAAAAAAAAAAAAAAAAAAAAAAAAAAAAAAAAAAAAAAAAAAAAATTATAATATATATATAATATATATATATTATATATTTGAAAATTATATATGTGTTATATGTTTGTTTTAACAATGGTATATATATATATAATATTATTTTATATTATATATATATTTTATTATAAAATAATTATTGTAATATATATTAAAATAATATATATTATTATTTTTATTTTAAAAATTTTTTCAATTATTATAATTTTTATTATTTTATATTATATAATATTATAAATATAAAAATATATTTTTATTAAATATTTATGCATCAACGAACTTCTTTCTGGGAAAACCCTTTAAAAAAAAGTAATAAAAAAACCAATCAAAAACCCAACATATTTCGAGAAGCAGGAGTTTTGAATCCATATGGGTTCTTAAATCCTGTTTCCCAAATATGTTTTAGGTTTTTATGTGTTTTTTTTATTACATCTTTTGGATTTCCCGTAAGAAGTTTGTGATGCATAAAATTTTATATATAATATAGTATAATTATATAATATATATATAAATATATTTTTAAAATATTAATATAATATAATATATAATGTATTCAATTTTAAATTATAAATATATAATATAATAATATTTAAAATATACATATAATTAAATTTTATATTATAATTATATAATATAATATATTATATTTATATTACACATATGTATACAAAAAAATACTAATACACAATATATACTTAAATATATATATATATATAATTTTAATATATATATAATTTAAGTATGTAAAAATATATTTAACATCTATATTAAACTACTATATAATATATATAATAATATATATATATATATAATATATATATTTTTTTTTTTTTTTTTTTTTTTTTTTTTTTTTTTTTTTTTTTTTTGATGGGGTGTGTGTGTGGTGTGGTAAAAAATTTCTTTTAGATGGAACATAAATTTTATTATATATATATATTTAAAAATATCTATATTATCATAAAATAATATATATATATATATAAAATTCAGGTTCAATCAAAGAATTTTCTTTTGGTGATAATTGATAAGTTATAATTATTATAAAATAAAATTTTATAAATATATAAATTAATAAATTATATTATATAATTATTTTTTTTTTTTTTTTTTTTTTTTTTTTTTTTTTGGGTGTGGTGTGTGGTGTGTGTGTGGTGTGTGTTTGTGTTGATTATATATAAATATATATATAATATATATATTATGCCACACACAACAAAACCACACCCCCAACACCCACAGCAACACCCACACACAACACACACACATAACCACCCCACCACACGCACCACACACAACAACCACACACACACACACACACACCTAGATCCCATATATATATATATATTTATAATAATATATATATATATATATATATATATATTTTAATATTATATATATGTGTGTGTGTTTGTGTTATGGTCGGGGTGTGTTTGTGTGGGGGGTGTGTGTTTATATAAAAAATATATATAAATATAAATATTATAATTAATATTATATATAAATGTATATATGATAATTATATATATATATTATTTAATTTATATTATTATATTTTATATAAAAATATTTAAAATATATATTAAAATATTTTTTTATGTTTATATAAATTTTTAAAAATTTATTATATATATATATAATTTTAAATTTATTATACAATATAAATTCTATATTTAAAATTTTATATATTTTTATTTATATAATATATATATATAATAAAAGGTTGAAGAGAATGAGTATTTTCAAAATACAAGAGTTATATGAAGTCTGCATGTATGTAGTGCATATGCGTGAGGGACATATATGTTGTGTGGGTGTGGGTGTGTGTGTGTGTGTGGGGTGTGTGTGTGTGTGTGTGTGTGTGGTGTGTGGTTTTTGGGGTGTGGTGGGGGTTTTATATTTATAAATATTATATTATTAATTTTTAATTTATATATATTATATATATAAAATTTATATTATATTAAATACATATTTAGTATATATGAAATATCCCTATATATTAAAATTATATAATTATATATATAGGGTTTTAATTATATATTTTTATATATATATATTTTTTTAATTATATTATTTATTATTATTTTAAAAAAGGATGAAGAGAATGATATCTTCACAATACAAGAGGTATACTGCAGTTGCATGTATTTTTATGCGGGATGACGAAAAAAAATGATAAGTTAATAACATTTGTAACAAGAAAAAAAAACAAGAAATTTTTTTTTAGAATTTTAAATTTTAGTGTTGTTTAATCACATTAAACCCTTTTTTTAATCCACACAAAAAAATTCCTCCGATTTCATCCCGATTTTTGTGCATGCGCATGGGCGTGGGCGTTTGATCTTTTATGTTAAAATTCCCTCTCTCCCCCACTCTCTCTCTCTTCTCTCTCTCTCCTGCTCTCTCTCTCTCTCTCTCTCTCTCTCTCTCTCTCCTCTCTCTCTCTTCTCTCTCTGTCTTATTCTATCTATCTATCTACATTATAGAATCAGATGAAGTAAACTTTTTGCGCAACTATCTATCACCGAGGCCCTGGGATCCTTTTTTTTTAAATTTGGGGAAAAGCCGGAAGTGCAGGGACCCCGGTCGGGGCGCGGGGAGCTGACAGGGAACTTTGTTTTCAGGGAAAAGTTTAACTTTAAAGGGGATGGAGGCATTGACCCCTCTCCCGAATGAAGGAGCTAGATCGGGGCTTTTTCCCAATGATAATTGGCATTGGAATTTTGGGGGGGAGTATCTTCATCATACTTACCACTCACGATGCCCTTCCCCATTAGGAAGGGTTTTTGGGAAATACATTTTGGGCCCTTTTTTTTCTGTCTGCCAAGAGTATGCACCCATGGGCAAACTTTTGTCATTTTTAAAAACTTTTTGAATGATTTTGGGACCGCTCTAAAGATCCCTAGTTTTCCCCCCAATAAGTTTTTTGTTTTTTTTTGTTTTTTGTTTAGGGGAATCGAATAAAAGGGAATGTGTGTCGTTTGAAAAGACCCCTTTCCCCTTTTCCCAAAAGCGAACCCACACCCCTTCTGCGCGATGGAAGTTTCGTGCCATCCAAAACTTCCCAAAGGCTTTGTCTGCCCGCAACACAGATCGCGTCGGGTGGGTCGTATTTCAGTCGGGAGTGTGCAGTGCGGTTGTTTTTGCTCGTTTTGCCTACACCCAAAGCTACATCTGCCGCCCGCGAAAGGGTTTTTCCGCAAGAATGGTAAAATGTTGAAACGTGATATAAGCACCGGAAAGAAAACAGTATTCCCGAAACCCGTTGCCCAAACTTTTCGAGCCCCTCGATTCTCTCGTGTTTGGTTGAATGTAAAGCCCTATCACCAAAGGGTTTTTCTTTTCCCCCTACCTACTGGCATCCCAAAAAGTAAGTAAAACTTTCTTTGATAGGAACACTCCCCTCTTGGACCCGGGGCCCGGGGGAGGAGAAAAGTGAGGCAAAAGAGAGAACTGGGGAGAGTCGGTCCAGCCGTGCCTCGCCGAAAAGTACCACGACGGTTTAAATAGTTAGTCTCCCTTTTTTCGAAAAGTTCGCGCTACTCTTTTATGCGGTATTTTTTTTTTTGGGTGCTGTGTCCCCGCAAACAAAATTTTGTGTCTGAGAGGGGGGAGAGAGAGGGAGGAAGGGAAGGGGGGAGGGAGGAAGGGGGGGTGGCAAGGAAACGGGTGGGAAGGAAGGAAAAGGGGGAAAGGGGGGGGAGGGAGGCGACAGGAAGAAGAGAGACGAGAGCTTGAGAAAGAGAAAACAGACCGGAAAACAGACAGAGAAAAGAATTAAAAATGGGGTGAAGACAGCTGACCCCCTCTCCGGGATTTCCCGAATTTTCCTTTTGGGCTGTAATCAATATTAATCCCAAATCAAATCTCGGCTCCGAATCCCTGTAATTTTTTGTTCCTCACGGCGGGGGGCTGATGAAAGGCCTATTAAGCCCCCTTAAGGAAAAACAAAACCTGCATAACCCAAATTTCTCCCAAAAACCGGAAAACCTAGAGGGTGGATTCCAAGACCAAAAAAAACCTTTTGAAATAAATTTGAGTCCCCGAGGGGGTAGGGAAGGGGGGAGGGGGGGAAGGGGTGGGAACGGGGGGGCAGGAAAGGGAAAAGGGGGAGAAAGGGGAGGGGAGGAAAGGGATAAAAGCGCGGGGGAAAGAGCGATAGTAGAGAGGGGGAAATGAGCTGAAAAGGGGTAGAAGGGGAGGGAGGAAGGGAAAGGGGGAAAAGTAAAAGGAAGAAAAAAAAGTTTAAAGGGGGAAGGGGAAAAAAAAAAAATAGCAGCATGGGTTTTAAAGAAGGCGGGGAGAGAAAGGGGGGCGTGGGGAGACAACCCCTCCTCGCCCCCCAAGTTTTCCCCCTTGGGAAGGAGACGAACAGGGGGGGGGGAAGGGGGGGGGAACAGGCTGCATCCCCGAGGCCAAAATGTCGTAAAAAGACTTTTGACTTTTCGAAGCTAAAAAAAAAAATAAAAAGGGGGGGAGGGGAGGGAGGGGGGAACTAAACGGGATTGGGTCGAGTTGGGG
>NC_051401.1:1955189-1957689 GCF_015228065.2 Penaeus monodon
TTTTGACATTCAATAAATTATTCAGGGAATTTGCTTTGTTTCTCATTTGATAATTTCCAAGTTCAAGCATTTATATTACTGTAACAGTAACAAACACCGTTGCCTTTGTTGCTGGTGTGAATTACGCAGTATCATCGCCCTGTTACAGTGTATAGACATATCTGAGATAATTAGAGACGCCAGTATTGGATATAAATAGTTTAATATCTATTGGTGGTTGCTTTATGGGTAACCAGAGGAGAGGGGGGGCGGTGTCCGAGGCTAACAGGATGTGGTCGTCAGGACAGGTGTATGAATATCCAATAAACGTCTTGATATATAATGAGCGAGGGAGGTGTAAAATTTAGATTAATGATATTACAATTCATTTTACATTGACACATGAGATGTTGTGTACACTCATATGCACAACAGTTACGCACGAGAACGAGAAGAAAAAAATTAACTGTAGTCCGATGAGTGTTGGTCTTTGCGATAAAAAGAAATATATATCATGAGAACAACCCTAATCAGAATTTCTGATCCAAGTTGAATGTTTCTCTCTCTTTCTACACACACACACAAACACGCACAATCGCACGCACATACACAAACAAACAAGTTACAATTAATATAATTGAAATATCAGCTAAGACGTAAGCTTAATGACCCAACCCAAAATATAATAGGGATATAAACTGAAAACTAAAACAGAAAAAAAATCATCCAAAAATATTGCCTTCCGAGTAATTTGCATGCATACCCTGTCACTCATTCCTCATTAATACTATGGCAGCGAGGGAAATAAAAACTCACTCCCATATGGTCTCTCAATATGCATTGGCTGTTTAGCGTGAGCCCCGTTGTGCAGCGAGCAAACAGATTTCCACGGATTCCCCATTTCATTATGCGCTTTTTCGCAGTCGCTAGAATTTGTTCAAGGTTCGGATCAAATAAATCGGTCGAGGTTTAATATTATTGCTGCCGAGGGTACGCTCCAACATGTACGTCTATGCATATGTTTTGTAGACTCACAGGCTATCTCCGTCTGTCTGACTCTACTCTCTCTCTTTCACACACACACACACACACACACACACACACACACACACACACACACACACACACACACACACACACACACACACACACACACACACAATATATATATATATATATATATATATATATATATATATATATATATATATATATATATATATATATATATATATGTAAGAGCCGGAATGATGGGCCCTACAAGAGTATGGTCGGTGGCGAGCTTAGGCTGTAAGATAGACGACCAAGATGTCTTGACTCCTTTATTTGTATAGTAATGATGGAGTACGGCTGCGCCGAGGAACGAGGTGTTGCCCCTCGGCTCCCCGCAGGGAGTCTGCCTGTCATCTCCTACAGTGGTCTAAAGATGGGCATAGATCACGTGCTTAACATATGACAACCATTGGTGATGAAAGGTAGTGTTACAACAATGCATAGCTCTTGTGGAAGGGGATAGACAATACAACATTGGAATGTCTAGTGTGGCAACGAGAGACGAATAAATAGGTAAAGCAATGGACATACTTATATGTATGTGTGTGTGTGGGAATATAGGCATGTGACAATACATAAGATTATACAAGGCATGTAGAATATAACAACGTATAAATATAATAACATTAGCATACATATTTCAGTAACATTACATATATAAAGCTGGGTTACATATCTCCCTGGTTTCTAAATGATGGTCCCCATCATAATCAAATATCGTGAGAAATGTAAAAACGACGCAAGTTCTGTATGACGCGGTGTGTATATCAGTATCGAGATTTGCTAGTTATATGAGTGCTAACGTATGCCGAGACTGCGATATTCTCGGGCTTCAGAACTACGTGAACGGGCGGCGCTGAAGGAAATCCGTCTTCAGGCGGCGTCACAGAATGCGAGCGAGCGGCGCTGAGGGAAGAGCATCCTCAGGCGGCGGTAATACAGGATACATACGAGTGAGAATCTAGTTAGGCAACTCATAAACTGCAAATGAACAACTATAACTGACAACTGAACGCAGAATACAAAAAAAAAAAAAAACATCAATGCACAATTAAATAAGTCGAGATTAAGTAATGAACACAAAATGAAAATAATATAAGGAAAAGCTAAGCATTGATCACCATTATTTTTCTGACAAACCTTCACACTCGGGTCTTGGGTGCGGTGCGAGGCGAGGAGAGGCTGGGGAGATGCACGGCTGACGAGGCAGAGAGCGGGCCGCCCCTGTGCGGCTGACGGGGAGATTTGAGGCGCTGCGTGGTGAGCAAGGTCTTGGCGCGACAGGTCAGCAGGATGGTGTTGTTCCTGCTTGGTCGCGACGGCGTGGATGAATCCGCATGGTGAGGAACTCGGCTTGGTGTAGAAATGTTTTGGGTGGTCAATGTCCTTGGTGATACGTGGACCAGCTGGGGTCTTTCTAAAATCTGCACAGCGTTGGCGGCAACAGATGATACAGGTGTTGAAGGAT
>NC_051401.1:1962689-1980604 GCF_015228065.2 Penaeus monodon
CCATGCGGATTCATCCACGCCTTTCGCGACCAAGCAGGAACAACACCATCCTGCTGACCTGTCGCCCCAAGACCTTGCTCACCACGCAGCGCCTCAAATCTCCCCGTCAGCCGCACAGGGGCGGCCCGCTCTCTGCCTCGTCAGCCGTGATCTCCCCAGCCTCCCCTCGCCTCGCACCGCACCCAAGACCCGAGTGTTGAAGGTTTGTCAGAAAAATAATGGTGATCAATGCTTAGCTTTTCCTTATATTTTTTCATTTTGGTTCATTACTTAATCTCGACTTTTTTAAATTGTTGCATTGATGTTTTTTTTTTTTTGTATTCTGCGTTCAGTTGTCAGTTATAGTTGTTCATTTGCAGTTTATGAGTTGCCTTACTAGTTTTCTCACTCGTATGTATCCTGTTTTAAACCGCCGCCTGAGGATGCTCTTCCTCAGCGCCGCTCGCTCGCATTCTGTGCCCGCCGCCTGAAGACGGATTTCCTTCAGCGCCGCCCGTTCACGTAGTTCTGAAGCCCGAGAATATCGCATCTCGGCATACGTTAGCACTCATATAACTAGCAAATCTCGATACTGATATACACACCGCGTCATACAGAACTTGCGTCGTTTTTACATTTCTCACGATATTTGATTATGATGGGGACCATCATTTAGAAACCAGGGAGATATGTAACCCAGCTTTATATATGTAATGTTACTGAAATATGTATGCTAATGTTATTATATTTATACGTTGTTATATTCTACATGCCTTGTATAATCTTATGTATTGTCACATGCCTATATTCCCACACACAACACATACATATAAGTATGTCCATTGCTTTACCTATTTATTCGTCTCTCGTTGCCACACTAGACATTCCAATGTTGTATTGTCTATCCCCTTCCACAAGAGCTATGCATTGTTGTAACACTACCTTTCATCACCAATGGTTGTCATATGTTAAGCACGTGATCTATGCCCATCTTTAGACCCCCTGTAGGAGATGACAGGCAGACTCCCCGCGGGGAGCCGAGGGGCAAACACCTCGTTCCTCGGGCAGCCGTACTCCATCATTACTATACAAATAAAGGAGTCAAAACATCTTGGTCGTCTATCTTTCAGCCCAGCTCGCCACCTACCAACTCTTGTAGGGCCCATCATTCCGGCTCTTACATATATATATATATATAATATATATATATATATATATATATATATATATATATATATATATATATATATATATGTGTGTGGTGTGTGTTTTGGGGTGTGTGTGTGTGGTGGTTGTGTGTGTGTGTGTGTGTGTGTGTGTGTGTGTGTGTGTGTGTGTGTGTGAAAGAGAGAGAGTAGAGTCGGACAGACGGAGATAGCCTGTGAGTCTACAAAACATATGCATAAGACGTACATGTTGGAGCGTACCCTCGGCAGCAATAATATTAAACCTCGACCGATTTATTTGATCCGAACCTGAACAAATTCTAGCGACTGCGAAAAAGCGCATAAAGAAATGGGGAATCCGTGGAAATCTGTTTGCTCGCTGCACAAACGGGGCTCACGCTAACAGCCAATGCATATTGAGAGACCATATGGGAGTGAGTTTTTATTCCCTCGCTGCCATAGTATTAATGAGGAATGAGTGACAGGGTATGCATGCAAATTACTCGGAAGGCAATTTTTTTGGATGTTTTTTTTTCTGTTTAGTTTTCAGTTTTTTACCCCTTTTATATTTTGGGTTGGGTCTTTAAAGCAAAGTCTTAGTGATTTTAAATTTATTTTAAAATTGTAAAGGGTTGTTTGGTAGTGCGTGCGTTTGGGCGTGTTGTGTGTGTGTGTAGAAAGAGAGGGGGGGGAAACATTCAATTGGATCAAAAATTTCTGATTGGGGTTGTTCCCCATTAAATATTTTTTTTTTTAAATCGCAAAGCCCAACACTAATCGGAAAAATTTAAGATTTTTTTTTTCCTTTTTCTCGTACGTAAATTTTTGTGCATATGATTGTACACAACACTCTGTGTAAATTAAAAAAATTTGTAATACATTAATCAAAAATTTTAACACCCCCCCCCCTTTTCGTCACTCTTTTTCATTATATATCAAGACGTTTTTTGGGATATTCATACCCCCCTGTCCTGACGACCACACCCTTTTGCCTCGGACACCCCCCCCCCTCTCCTCTGGTTACCCAAAAAGCAACCCCCAAATAGATTTAAACTTTTTATATCCAATACGGGTCTTAATTATCCAGAAAGTCTTACCCCCCCCCCGGTAACAGGGCGTGATACTCCCGTAATTCACACCAGCAAAAAGGAAACCCCGGGTTTTGTTACTGTTAAGTATATAAAGGGTTGAATTGGAAATTTTAAAAGGGAAAAAACAAAGCAAAGTCCCTGAATAATTTATCTGAATGTCAAAAGTGCATGGTGTTGTATAGTCCATGCAATTTTATATTTACGCCTTACCGGATCTCCCACTTATTACAGCGACTCTTGGCCGAGTATCAAGTTTTTATTCCCCTTTTAATTATTTGCATGCAGAATCGCCCCCAAATCCCCCCTTTCCCACGCTGATAAAATTTAATAAAACCTTTTTGTGAATAATTTTTCGGATTTTTTTAAAAAAAGTAAATGTATGAATAAATAGATTAATAACTTAAAAAGATAAGTAAATAGACGGGGAAAATAAGGAAAGAATAAAAAAAAATAAATGAAAAAAAAAAAAATGAAAAAAACCCAAAACCGTCTGGTGTCGTCCGTCCCCCATAACAGCCCCCCTTTCACGGGCCGTTCCTCCCACCCCCCTCCGCGAGACCCCCCACCTTATCCCAGTAAAAAAGGGTCTAAACCCCGTGTTTTTTATTAGGGTTTTAAAAACGCCACCGCATCTCTGAGCAAAATAACCTACGGTATTTTAAATACAAGAAATTTATTTCGAAAACGGGGTTTTTTATAAAAACTTTAAACCGGTCTTTTTACAGGGGAGGTTTGCCTGGGGGAAAACAAAATTTTCCTGGCGTCTCTCGACCCGCCCCCGCCTCCGTTTCTAAAAAACAGGTCGGTGATTTTTACGTGCAGTCGGGGGTTTTAAAGGGCTTACTGGAAAAACATCGTATAACACTATACTTATATTTTAATGGGAGCATGGGAGTAATTGTTCCCCTTTAAACACAAACCCCACACACACACACACACACACACAACACAAACCCCCGCACACACACACACAACACCACACACACACACCACAAACACCACCCCACACACAAACAACACACACCACACACACACACACAAACAAAAAACACACACACACACCCCACATATATATGTGTGG
This sequence comes from Penaeus monodon, assembly GCF_015228065.2. Taxonomy (NCBI): domain Eukaryota; kingdom Metazoa; phylum Arthropoda; class Malacostraca; order Decapoda; family Penaeidae; genus Penaeus; species Penaeus monodon. Next base: position 1,966,007 of record NC_051401.1, read on the forward strand.
GGTTTGGTGTATGTGTGTGTGTGTGGGGTGTGGTGGGGTGGGGTTATGTGTGTGTTTTGGGTGTGTGCGTTTACATTATACTACAAAATATACATGTATATACACGCACATCCACTTATATGTATCTCTATGAAATGGACTGACAGAGCAAGAGAGAAAGAGAAATTTGTTTTTTTTAATAAACAACCCCAAAACCCCCGTTATTCCCAAATAAAATCCAGTCGGGGATAAAGCTTTTCATATCATAAAAACTTTTCTAGCAATATCAGTTATTGTATTGGGTTCTGTCCTTTCAGATCAATATATTGTAAGCATTTATTATGCTTTGTCTTCCAAGTTTCACTTCTAGGACTTTGCGGTCGTAAATATTAGTATTTCTAATTCAATACGAAAAGAAAATTTTTGTTCCGGATACCGAGACCAAAAAATGAAAATAAATAAAAAGGGTTTTAATTTACTATCGAAATTTAAAAAATCTTGTTTGTACACACACACACACACGCACACACGCACGCACGTACGCACGCACGCACGCACGCATGCACGCACGCACGCACGCACGCACGCACGCACGCACGCACGAACACACCACAAAACCCCCAACACACACACACACACACACACACACACCCACACACACAACACACACACCCCCACACACACAATCCGCAAAACACAAATTAAAATTTAATTTTTTTGTTTTATATTATATATTTTGATATATAAAATCATATATTTTATAATATATAGGGATAGAAATATGTTAATATAGTAATAAAATATATATATATATGATAGTATATTATAGAATATATATAAAAATATATATGTAATGTTAAAAGATATATAATAGAATTATATAATATATAGATATAATTATATATGTAATGTATTATAAAATAATATTATATATATATATTTTATAATTTTAAAAAATATATTTTTAATATAATATAGATAATATATATATATATTAGAAATAGATAAACAATTATATATATTAATATTAGCCCATGCGCATTTAAAAATATATATATATTAATATAATAAAATATATATAATTATAATATATAATAATATATATATAATAATATATATAAATTTTTTTAAATTTATTTTTTTAATTTATTTATTATTTACCATAATATTATGCAAAAGTAATAATAAAATCGATTTAAACTGTTAGGTTGAATCGAATAGCGAATTATGTTTTAAAAATTTTTTTTCTATTCTCCCCTTCTCTCTCTTTTCCCGTTCTTCCCTTTCCACGGTCTCCTTCTCCTTTTTTCTCTCTATCTCTCTCTTCTCCCCTCTCTCTTCTCTCTCTCTCTCTTTCTCTCCCTCTCTCTCCCGGTCCTCTCTCTCTCTCCTCTCTCTCTCTCTCTCTCTTTTCCCCCTTCTCTCTCTCCCCTCTCTCCTTTTTTTTGTCTCTCTTTTTCGTTTTCCCCTTTCTTTTCTCTTTGTCTCTCTCTTGTTTCCCTTCTCGTCTCCCCTCTCTCTCTCTTTTCTCTTCCTCTTGTCCCCTTTCTCTTTTCTCCCTTTCTGTCTCACTCTTTCCTCTCTCTCCTTCTCTCTCTTTTCTCTCTTCCTCTTCCCTCTCTCCTCTCTCTCTCCCTCTTCTCCTCTCCCCCCAATTTCTCTCCACTTTTTTTGTGGTATTGGTTGCGATCTATATTGTTTCCGAAAGATTCTGTTTTGGAAAATTTAAAAAAATTTCTACCAAGGATTACGAAACATCACAAAAAATTTTAAAAACCTACAAGGACACTATCAAAATTTTAAGAGGACTTGTTTTAGTGAGGGAAAAGAAGTAAAGAAAATGGAATAAAATATTTTTCCCAAAAACTTTTACAAAAAAAAAAAAAAGGGATCTAACAAAAACTTTAAATGATCAATGACAACAAAAGATAAAACCACCAGCGAATTTAAAAAACCCATAAAAGAAGTAAAGAAAAAAACAAGCCCCCCGGGAATAGATGAAATAAAGCAAAAAACAAATTTAAGAATGCGGGTGAAAGGTTTTGAAACTTCTTCTAAAAAACCTCGGTAAAAAAATTGGGAAATTTAAAAGAAAAGGGCCAAGAAGACGGGTTAAAATAAATTTCTTTACTCTAAAACCTAAAAAAGGTGAACACCCCAAGGAAACAAAAAACAGAAAAAATTTCCCCAAAATAAGTCACAGCAGAAAAATTTTTGTTGAAAATTATTGTGAAAAATTTAAAGTTGAAGTTAAAAGGGGAAAAATGGCAGACAAAATTTAAGCAGGTTTCCCCCGGGAAAAAGGTACCAAAAAACCAGTTTCTAAGTCTAAAATTGACCTTTTAAGAGAAAAAACAGGGGAACTTTCAAAAAGCCCTATCCCTGTGTTCATCGAAGGTAAAAAGTTTTGATATGTTGATCACGTTTATTTTCGGGAAAATAAGATAAAACGTATGAAGTTTCCAAAAACATCACCAAATAATAAAAAAATGTAGGCCCAAACAACAAAATGCTTAAGAACCACTTATGGGTTAACAGAAGGGTTTCGAAAGTAAACAAGGATTTGCGACGGGGTTGCATTCGGTCCCCACACCTTTTTTAAACAAAATTTTCTGAAAAAATTTATGAGAGGTGCTCTAGAGAATTTTAAAGGAAAATGTGGATGTTGGAAGATACAAAATATCATTTGGGGTTTACGCCGTAAATTTTAGTTTTGATTGCCAGCGGATCACTGAACTACAACAATTTACTAGAAAAGTTGAGGGGCAAGCGAAAAGGCTGGCTTTTTTTAATGCCAAAAAAAATTAAGTTTTCATGAAGTTTTCAAAGAAAACCCGGCAATGAACAAGATAAACATGTTACAATCAAGGGAATGATTGGGGGAAAATGTGAAAAGTTCATTATCTTGGAGCTTTTTAAAAAACAAATACTATGATGATTCCCCCCCGGAGATAAAAAAAAAATTTCCCAATTGCCAAAAAACCCCCCCAAAATTGTTCCAAAAAAATTTGGGAAAGACCGAAGAAATTCCCTTACGGACAAAGCTGAGGTTATTAAAAATTTCTTTGGGTTTTCCCAATTGAATCTTTGGGTTTCTGAGGGGGGGGGTTTACGGGAAGAAGATAGACAAAAAAAAGATAAATTTTTAAAAGGGGTGTGTTACGGGGACGAGTTTGCGCATTGGGCTGGACAGAGAAGAAGACGAATGATAAAGGCTGAGAAAAAAAAATTTGAAAAAGACCGGCTTTGGACATCTTGAAAAGGGGGAAATTTAAATTTTATTGGTCATGTGATGAGAAGAAAAAGATTGAAAAAAAACTTTTTGACGGGGATGGTGATGGGAAACAGAGGAAGAGGAAAACCGAAGACAAGGACTGAGCACAAATAAAAAGATTTTTGGGGGTTGTCGATGGTATAAGTGGAAAAAAAAAGCGTAAGATCGATTTAGTGGCGAAGGATGGGGGAGAGGTCCACGCTGCTCAAAAAATGAGCAACCCCTTTTTGGGTGATAATACAAAACATAAAATATAATAGATAAAATAAAATTATATTATTATATATAATTTTAAAATATATTATATATACATATTTAAAAATTATATGCAATTTTATATACAATAAATACATTTTATGTATAAACATTAAAATGCAATTTTTGTTTATAAACGTGTGGGGTGTGTGTTGGGGTGTGGTGTGTGTGTGTGGTGTGTGTGTGTATGTGTGGGGTGGTGTGTGTGGGGTGTGTGTGGGGCAGTATGTATGTATGTATACAAAAACATACACACAACCCCACACACCCACACCACACACACACACACACCACACACACACAAACACCACCCCCCACACACCCACAAACACGCCCCACACAACACATAAAACACACACACACACCCACACACACACCAAAACCCCAACACAACACAAACACACACACACACACACACACACACACGCACACCCCACGCACACACAGGGAAACACATAAATTTTGTAAAAGCTATTTTATTATCATATAGGTAGATAGTATACATTACGTTTATATTTTATCTGGGTTTAAAAATATAATTATATATATATATTATTATATATATAATTATAATAATATTATATATATAAGTGTATGTATGTAATATAATATATGTATTATATATATAAAAATTATATAATTTAATATATATATTTTATATATATATATATATTATATATTATTTATATATTATAATATATATATATAATATTTTAATAATATATATATATATCTACTTTTTTGTGGGGTGTGTGTGTGTTTTTGTATGTATGCCCGTATATATGAAAATGTATTATATCTATTAAACTATCTCCCTATCACCTATTATTCTATCTTATCTATCTATCATCTATTTTATCAAATTAAACTATCCATCTATCTAATATATATATATATATAATATATATATTTTATATATAATATGATATGTATATATATGGTAGGGGCCGCGGTTTGGCCCAATGGTTAGAGCGTCGGACCAAGATGTCAAAGACGGCCCAAACTGAGTTCGGGGGGTTCGAAGGGACGCGTGGTTTTCCTTTTGGGGGAAAGGAAAATTACCCGATTGCCCGTAGCCCCTTGGGGGCCAAGCCCGTCAAGTCAGTTTCCGGGAAATAAGATGGGGTCGATAAAAAAACCCGGGGGGAAGGCAATGGCAAAACCCCCGCCCCTAAATTGCTAAAAAAAAATCATGGAAGCCCATGCGTCAAGGCCGCGGGGGCCGAATAGTTAGACGGGTCGGACCCCAAAAACTGTCACGACGGCAATCTGAATTCGAGGGGGTTTAAGTCGCCACCGCCCGTTGTTTCCCTTTTGGGAAGGAATTCACCCCTTTATTGCCTACCTAGCCCCTGGGGGGGGGGCCCAAACCAAACCCAAATCAAGTGTGGTCCCAAAACCCCGGGTAAAAGAGAGGGAAAGATTGCCTGAAGGTACCAAAGGCATCTCCTTGGAAAGGAATTTGGGGGGCCCCAACCCCTAACCACTCCAAGAGGGATCACAACATGAAAAAAACAAAATTTGGTTTTCATGCGTTTACCCCGGCGGCTCAGGGCAGAAAACCCAACCCTTAAAAGAAGAAAATATATATGTGCGTGGGTGTGTGGTTGGGGGTGTGTGTGGTTGTGTACATGTTTTTAACATAACATTTTCATCATCACCATTAGAGGCTTTAAGCAAATGGAGGTATATGGCCACCCTTCATTCCAGGGGGTCCCTCATGGCGAACCTCCAGGCAGGCCCTCGGCCCATCCTTTAACTCCCGCGAAAAGGTTTTGGGTCGAGTTGTCCCAAGGGCCGGGGCCTCCTAGGTCATCCCCCAGGCCTCCCCCAACCCCGGGGTGCCTCGTAAGAGGGAAAAACCCGGGTGGGCAAGGTATCCCCAGGGAAACGGGGTAGGTGCCCCTTTAGGCCCGACTGGCCCATCCCGGATTTTGTAAGTAAAAAGGTCCCCTTTCCGGGCTTTACAATGTAGCCGTCGGTTTGGGCACATGGTCCCGCCAATTTTACCTATGATTCGGCGGCGGTGGCCCCAGGTTAGAGCATGGGGCTCAAGACTGTCACGACGGCAAACTGAGTTCCGGGGGGGTTCGAGCACCGGCCGGGGCGCTGTTTCCCCTTGGGGAAGGGGAAATTCACCTCGATTGTCTGCCTGCCGTGGGGGGCAAGCCCGCCCCAAATCCAGTGCGGTTTTTTTAGAACCCGGGGGAAAAAAAGAAATAGGGACTCGATAAATACACCCGGCGGAAGGCAAAAGGCAAAAAATATCGCCCTAAATTTCCCAAAAAAAACATGGAAATCCATGATCGCCAACGTCCTTGTAGGGCCGGGGCCCCTTTAAAATAATATGTACACACACCACAACAAAACACAACCCCCACACACAAACACACCACAACACACTTAAAAGGGATTAGTTCGATTTTCCCAAAAAAAGGGCCTTTATACACACAAACACAAAACAAACACAAAAAAATATATATATATATATATATATATATATAAATAATATATATATTATATATATTATATGTACGGGGGATATTTTTACCCTTTTATAAATAAGCATATATATATATATATATATTATATTTTATATAATATATTATAATTTTAATAAATTACATACATACACCCCACACCCCACAACACACACGCACACGCCCGCGCACACGACACGCACACCACACCCCACACAACACAACACACACACACCAACCACCACACAACACACAAAAAACAAAACACACACAAAAAACAACAGAACACACACATATATGGGTTTTATTTTATAAAATTAATATTTTAATATATATATAATGTATGTATATATATATATATATCCATTTTATAATATATTTTATATATATATATATATGTATATTTGTATATAAGGGCCCCGGTGGGCCCCAAGGTTTGAGGTCGGGCTCAAGAAATGTTACGACGGCAATCTGAATTTGAGGGGTTCGAGTCACCCACCGCCGCGTTGTTCCTTTTGGGGAAGGAATTTAACTTTATTGCCCACCTAGCCACTGGGGCCAAGCCAGGCCCCAAGGGCAATGGTGGTCCCAAGCCCCGGGTAAAATTTGAGAGGGGGAAGATTTCCCCAAAAGGTACCCCCGGTACTCTCCGTGGAAAAAGGAAAATGGGGGGCCCTACCCCGTACTCACTCCCAAAGGGATTTACAACATGAAAACACAATTAAAATCAGGGTGGGGACCCCCGGCGGCTCCCGGGCATGAACCTACCGGTTTAAAAAAAATATTTGGGATATATGTATTTTATAAAATTATATATTATAAAATATATAGAAGATAGATAGATAGATAGATAGATATTTTTATTTTGTAAAATATATATAAATATATATATAATATATATATTTTATAATATATATATATTATTATATTTTTTTTTTTTTTTTTTTTTTTTTTTTTTTTTTTTTTTTTTTTTTTTTTTTTTTCAAAATACCCCGGGGGGCATTGGCGATCATGGATTTTCCCTGATTTTCTTGGCAATTTAAAGCGGTGGTTTGCCGGTTTGGGTTCCGCCCGGTGTTTTTTTTCGAGTCACCATCTCATTTTTCCCGGGACTGACTTTTTGGGGTCGCTTTTTCCCCCCAGCAAACTAGGGGAGGCAATCGAGGTTTAAAATCCCTTTCCCCAAAAAAACAAAGCCCCGGCCCGGGGGCTGAAACCCCCGAACCCCAGATTGCCCTTTTGACAGTCTTTAATCCGATGCTCTAACCACTCGGCCACCGCGGCCTATTAAATATATATAATATTTTTAAAAATATTTTTTATTTTAATTTTATTATTTTATAATTTTTATATATATATAAATAATATATATATAATAAAAAAACATTTTACATACGAAGGGATATGCAAAATATCTTATTGGGATATATGTGTTTGTGTGGTGTGGATTTTTAATATAATATATATATATATATTTTATATATTATATTTTATTTTATAATTTTATAGATATATATTGTGTGTGGTGTGTGGTTTTGTTTTGTTTTGGGGGTGGGTTTGGGTGGGGGGTGTTTTAACATACAAATACATTTGCATGTATTTGAAAAAATACTGTAATGTATATGTGGGGTGGGGGGTGGTGTGTGTGTGTGTGTGTGGGGTGGGTTTGTGTGTTTGTGTCCCCGCGCGCGTGTGTAAAAATGATAAAAACAGTAAAAATAATAATTATTATTGTATTAAAAAAAATAATAACACTTTTAATTTAAAAAAATGGTAATGATAATGATACCCCGACAAATATGGTGATAATTAAAAATGATAAAAATAATAATTTGTAATTTAAAGATAAAAAAAATAATAATAATAATAATAATAATAAAAGCCTATAAATAATAAAAATAAAATAAAAAAATAATAAAATAATAACTAGCAATAATAATAAAAATAATGTAAAAATTAATGAAATAATGATTTTTAATAATAGTAATTTCAAAAAAAAAAAAAAATTAATATTTAAAAATGTTAAAATTTTCATATTAGAAAATTTTAAAAACAATAAGGTAATAATAAAGAATAATGATAATGATAATATTTATAATTTAAAGGGTAAAAAAATAATATGATTCCCGGGGATAGCAATTATTGATAATATTGATGACACTAATAATAACAATAATAAGGATTATAATAATAATAATAACAATAATAGTAATAATAATAACGGTGATAAAGATAATAATAGTAATAATAGCAATGATAATGATGATAATAATAACAACAAAAATAACAATAAATATGATAATATTGTAACAACAGAAAAAGGAATAAAAGTTTTACAAGGGGAATGTTTATAAATAATAACAGCAATTTGAGATCAGGAGGTCGATATTAAGGATAAAAAACCAGTTATAAATAGGGGTACAATGTTAATATTCACCCTAGTTCTTCCATAATCATCACTAATACTTCTCTACGCAGTAGCTAATGCATTTTTGTAAACTCATTGCATATTTTAGGGAGAATACGTTTAAAACAAACCTGTGTAAGAAAATTATTGTTTTTTCGCAAAAGGGAAAAAAAATGAGTTAAATAGATTAAGGAAAATTAAAAGTTTTTCAAAAAAATAATGGAGAACAAAAAGGGGGGGAAAAGAGAGACGGAGAGAAGACCGTGAGGGGTGATATGCAATATAAATTTTTATAAAATATATATATTTTATCTATAATATTATATATATATTTTATAAAATATATATATATTATTTTATATTTGTTATTTTATTTTATATATATATATATACATATTTATAATTTTTTAAATATTATTAATATATAATATTATAATTAAAATATATATATTAATATATAAAATATAATTATATATAATTTCTATATAAATATATATAATATATATTAAAATATATATATATAATATATATAAAAAATATACAAAACTATACATATATAAAATATATTTTAAAATATATATATATATATATAATAAATATATAATATTTTATAATATTTCATAAAAGATTTTTTTATATTTAAAAATTTATATATAATATATTTTTATATATATAATTTTTATATATTTATAAAATATATATATATAACCCCACACACACACACACACAACACACAAACATATACATGATTTTAAATATTAAAATAAGTATTAAAATATAAATATATATTATACGTATATATTAATTTTATATAAATATATATTATAAAAAATAGATAGATAGATAGATAGATAGAAAAGATACAAACAACACACACAACACACACACACACAACACACACACCACAACCACACACAAACACACCCCACACACACACACCCCACACCACACACGCCACACACACACCACAAACATCAAACACATACACTTTAAGGGTTTACATAATAAATAGATTTTTTTATTTTTTTAATAAATTTTTAGTTTCCCTTTTTTTTTTGTGACAATAAAAAAGTTTTTAATATATCTTCCGAAAAAGAATGCCTTGCCAACTGGGGTTGCGAAGGGTTTTAGTATGAGGGGATGACAGCATAAACCGCTTTTATATAAAATATATATTTTATATAATATTAATATATATATATATAATATATAATATATAAAATATATATTATATATATTAAAATATATATGTCAATGTCGTGAGTATGTATATACAACACAAAAAATAATCACACAAAAAAGATTTAAAAACACCCTTTAAACCCCCACATGTGTATGGTTTCATATATATATATATATATAAAAATATAATATATAATATATATATATAATAATGGGAAAATATATTTTATACACAAAATAAAATATAAAATTTTATATAATATATATATATATATATAAAATATTTTATATATAAAATATATATATATATATAATTTTAAAAATATTATATATATATATATATATAAAATAAATTTTAATTATATATTTTAATATAATTATATTATTATATATATGGGAAAAATTTTATATATATTCTTTTAATATATATATATATATATATATTTTATATATTTGAGAGGAAAAGAAAAGAGAGAAGGGGAGAGAGAAGGGAAGAAGACAGAGAGAGAGAGGGGAGGAGAGGGAGAAAGAGAGAGAGAGGGGAGAGAGAGAGAGAAATGAAAGAGAGAGAGAGAGATTTTTTTGATAGATAGGGTAGACAGATCAATACTACTAAATAATGCTACATATATATATATATATTATATATAATTTTAAATATATAATATATAATATATATTAAAAGAGAGAGAGAGAGAGAGGGGGGAGGAGAGAAGAGGGAGAGAGAGAGAGAGAGAGGAGAGAGAGAGAAGGGGAAAGAGAGAGAGAGAGAGAGGAGGAAGGGGATAGGTAGATGATAGATTGATGGCCCAAATATATATATATTTTATATAATTATATATAATAAATATAAATTACAAAAACATAGAAAAATAAAAAATAAGATAGGGTAGATAGACTGATATATACACACACCACACACACACCCCACACAATATCTATACTATCTATTTTATCTATCCCATATTATTATAATATATATATATATTTTTTATATATATATATATATATATATATATATATATAATTTATTTATTTATTATTTATGTGTTTGGTGTGTTATTTAGTTTCTTTTCTACTAGTGTATATTTTATTTGGATGCCTTTGTATATATTATCATACATGGGAAAATAATGTTAATATATATAATTTTAAAATTTTATATATTATTTAAATATATATATTATATATATATATGTAGGGAATATATTTATTCTTTTTTTTACGGGTGGTTCCCTGTTTAGGCCGCCGTGGTCACAGCAAAACTACTTTATTGTAGTTTTTTGTTGTGATGATCTTGGAGTGATAAGTGGTAGGGTCCCCCGATCCTTTTCCCCGGAAGAGTGCCGGGTGTTACCCTTTTTGGTAAAACATTTCTCTATTATCCGGGGGTTGGGGCCCGCACTGGCTTGGGCTAGCTTGCCCACCCAAGGGGTTGGTGGTAATCGAGGTGAAAATCCTTTCCCCAAAAACTTCATCGGATTAGGGCCCATTTTCCTAAAAATTTAAGGGCCTTTTACTTCCAGTTTGCTTTTATGGGAAGGCCCCAAAAAACCCCGGACGCTATCCAGTGTCTTTGGGGTTTTGTTTTGATGCCTTTTTTAAAAAGTCCCCTTTGCCGGATTTAAGGGGTACAGTTTGGGAGGGCCACGTTTCCCAAAAAAAGGACACCGTGAAGGGGCTGGGCCCTGGGAACCGTTACCCTTTCATAATCCCGGGATCGGCCCAAAAAGGTTTTATGTGAACCTAGTCGGTTTTCCCGTGGGGCGACCCTGCCCATCAGGTTTTCTCTTTTCGAGACAACCATGAGTGGAAGGGGCCCGTGAGAGGGCCCCGGAGGTCATGGCTTTTTGGGCCCGCTGGGACGAGACCTGTCGCGAGATATTTGAGATGGGGCCATGGGCCGGCCCGGGGACTCGCCTGGGGATTCTCTTGGTGGAAAAAGGGAAAGGGGAGATGGGGGCCATGCACCTCCGTCGGCGTTAACCCCTATATATATGAATATATACATACACTTATATGCGCGCGCGCGCGCGCGCGTGTGTGGGGTGTGGTGTAAAGTGGGATGTATGTTTTGTTGGTGTGTGGTTTTGTGTGGGAGAAAATAGAGAGATAGATAGATAGATATAGAATAGTAAGATAAAATAATGTATGCAATTTTTTAATTTTGTAAATATATATACAATAAATATTTAGAATATACTAAAAATGTATGATATATGATATGATATATATAAAATGTAAAAACCCCCAAAAACCCCACACACAAACACCACACACACACACACACACCACACACACACCACCACACAACCCACACACAACACACAAGGCCGCGGTGGCCCCAAATTTTTTTAGGCGTCAAACCAACATGTCACGACGGCAATTGAGTTCGAAGGTTTGAGTCACCGGCCCCGGCGCGTTTTTCCCCTTGGGGCAAGGAACTTACCTCGTTTGCCTCCCTACCAGGGGGGGCCAAGCCACCCCAAGTCAGGCTGGCCCCAACCCCGGAAAAAAGAGAGAATGATTACCAAAAAGGTAAACCGGCACTCTCCGGGGAAAGGAAATGGGGCCCCTACCACGTACCACTCCAAATAAAGAAAAAAACCCAAACAAGATATGCTGGACCCCGGGTCAGAATGAACTACCCTTTTAAAAAAGAAATATATATTTTAAAAAAAATATAAAAAATAATAATAGGTGGGGGGGGGGGGTTTTTTTTTTTGTGGGGGGGGGGTGTGGTGGTGTTTGGTAGGTGTGGGGGGGAGTTTATTTAAAAAAAATAAAAAAAAAATTAATAAAATAAAGGGGAAAAAAAAAAAAATAAATATTAAAATAAAAAAAAAAAATACAACGTTAATTTTATAAACATTTAAAAAATTAAATAATTATAATATAATAAAAAAAAATTTAAATAATAAAAAATATAATAGATAAATATAGGGTATATAAAAAATATATAATGGGAAAAAAAATTAAAAAGAATTTAAAAATATATAATATTAAAAATTTAAAAAAAAAAATAAAAAAAATAAAAAATATAATACTATATATATATATATATATATATATATATATTGTGTTATATAAATATAAATATAATAATATATAAATATACGGGTTTAAAAATATAGAAAATATAATAATGTATTAATATAATATATTAAATTAAGATGAATATATATATAATATATTATATATATATATATAAAATATATATAATATAAAAATGATAATGAAATTATTATTATATATATATATAATTTTAAAATTTTTTTTTAATTTTATATAATATATAATATATATATATATATATATAAATAATATATAAATTAATATAATATAATATATTAAAACAAAATACATATATCCCATTCCGACCGAAATTACATATACTTTAAAATCGGATTTAAAAGGGGTTATTTCCCAAGACTTGACTTCCCAAAAGGGCCTTTTTCCGTTTAAAAAGGAGGGAACCACCAAAAAACCCCCCAAAAAAAAGGCCCTTTTCCTTCCGTTGAAATAAAACCAACCATTTCTAAGATAGGAGGTTTTTTGAAAGGGAAAATCAACACCTTTCCGTTGAAGGGAAAAAGGGGTTTTGGGTTCCCCTTTTGGAGTCAAAGGGTTTTTCGAGGGTAAGGTTCCGGGTTGTTTTTGGTGTGTGTTGTGTGTGTGTGTTGGGGGTGTGTGTGTGTGTGTGGTTGGGGTGTGTTGTGTGTGTTGTGGTGTGCAATGCCACAGAAGTATTGTAAGTAATAATGTGTGGAATAGTCTAAGTGTGCAAAAAGCTACCCCGGGGCCAATTTGCAAAAAATATAGCTGATAAAGGGATACGTTAGTTTTCCCTTTGGGAGAAGAGAGAGAAAAGAGGGATATATTGGTCCGAAAAAGTTTTCAGTGCCCAAATAAACACCCAAGCCACAAAAGCTGCAAATAAGAGTTAAGTTTTAAACGGTGTGTGTGTGTGTGTGTGTGGTTGGTGTGTGCGTGTGGTCTGAACACACACACACACACAAATTATATAAAAATATTTTAAATTATATTATTTATTATATATATTATAATATATATAGATAGATAGATAGATAGTAGAAGATAGATAGATAGAAAAGATAGATATAGATATAGATATAGATATAGATACCACACACACACACACACCAACACCACACACACCACACACAACACAACACACCACCAACACACATTTAAATATATATATAATATAATATATAATAATAATATATATTAAAATATATATATATATATATATTGTATGCGGGTGTGTCTGTAACACCACCACCCCACCAACCAAAATATATATAAAATATATATAAAAATTAATATATAATTTTATATATATATATATTTTTATATTGAATGTATGCACCCACCACACATCTTTATTGTATTATGATCTAGTATTTTCTATTATTTTCTATCTACTTTACCAATATAATTATATATATAATAAAAATTTTTTATATATATATAATATATATACATACAATTATTAATATATAATAATATATATATAATATATATAATAATATATATTATTATAGTATGTATGTGTGTGTGTGGTATCCATACATTTTAAAATATATATATATTATAATATATATATATAAATATATATATATAAAATTTTAATAATATATATTTATATTAAAAACACACACACACACACACACAATGTGTTTAATAATATTATATAATATAAAATATATATATATAATTATATATATATATAATTTTTAAAAATATAGTATAATTGTGAATTTTTATATATATATATATAATATATATATATATAATATAATAATTATATATATATATATATTAAATATCGGGGGGGGAAAAATTTGTTTCCCACGGGGCTTTCCATAACACTTTATATATATATTATTATATATATATAATATATATATATAATATATTATATATATATATAAAATATTTCATAACATAAACACACACTGTTTGGGGTTTTGAAATATGTTTTTTATATATTATAT
>NC_051401.1:2003204-2011405 GCF_015228065.2 Penaeus monodon
TCCCCCTGGAAGATTCCTCTTTTAATGTTAACTTCGCCTAAAGAAACTCCCGATGATTTAATTCCAATTTCCAGTTATTCATGCTGCTACTCAAAACCCTTTTAATATTATCAGCAGCTCCAAACAACTCTAGGCATTCTCTAATCCAACTATGTGGGATCATATCATAAGCTTTTCGATAATCTACTCATGCCATAGCAAGGTTGGTGTGTCTTCTTTTGCAATCCTTGAGTACTGCCTTGTCTATTAACAGCTGATCCTTAGCCCCTCTGGTCTTTCTTCTACAACCCTTCTGTTTCTCAGGCAATAGTTTCTCTTCCTCTAAGAAGTCATGGAGATAATCAGACATAATAACTGTAAAGAGCTTCCACATTATCGGTAAACAAGAAACTGGTCGGTAGTTGTCTACAGCGGTACCTTTGGTTACATCTTTCTGGCACAAAACAATTCTTCCATAAGTTAACCACTCAGGCAGTTGTTCATTTCCTCTTAAAATCTCATTCAATTGATGGGCAATTCTTTCATACAAACTTGTCAGTTTCTTTACCCAGAAACCCTGAACTCCATCTTTTACGGGTGCTTTCCAATTTGGTACCTTTCTACTTTGCTTTAAGTCATTTTTCTCGGTTATGACCAAACCTTCCTGATTCCGATACCTAAAGTTGTCTTTTAGCGTCTTGATCCCCATATTCCATTCCAAAAACACTCTACTTTCTTCCGCATTTGGAATTTCATTTGCCCACGGTTGTTCCCATTAAGTTCAGAATACAATCTTTTCTGGTCATAGTTGAATAGTCGGTTTTGCCTGTATTGCTGAAGTCTTTCGGTATATCGATCAATTTTGGCTTTCTTTGCCAGGACTCTCTGTTTCAGTTCTTCTAACACAGTTCCAAATCCTTTCCGAAGGATGTTGAATTTTTCGTACAGTTTCTTAATCTTCTCTCTTGATTTCACTTCTCCGTTTTTAAGCCTCGTCATCAGATTAATACTCCTTTGTAGTTCTTTGATGTCTCTTTCTATTCTACGTTTCCACCATGGTTCAAGGTGGGCTGTCCCAGTCTGCCTCTGCCTATTTATTATCATTATCATCAACATCATCATCATCATTAGTATCATCATTATTAATATTATTATTGCTGTTGTTTTATAGTGACTATCATTCTTATTATTATCACTATCATTATTGTTATCACTACTATCATTATCATTGATAATGATATCATCATTACTATTGTTAATATTATTCTCTAATATTTCTAATCACTAGCCTCTTGTTTACCCCAAAATTAGTACAAAGAATGGCACACCAGAATGACATGGTATGTGCTCTATCAGTGTAATCGAAAATGATCGCAGTATTTTGCTTAAGAGGACAGATCTGCTGTACAAATCACGCTAGTTCTCGAAATGCAAACGAAAAGGAAACTATATATAATTACTATTTTAGGAAGCTCAATTAGATCTTCAGAGCTATGTCTCTGGGTGTCGGGAGTAAACATTACTTGGGAACACTTTATCCGTGCGAGTTTCAGGGTTTGTAAAAACGTATTCTTTTCCACTTTTACTTTTAACCTTTCCTGTTTATGAATACCACAGTTCCTGAGGTATTCTAAATACTGCTATTACAACTTTAACCATTATCTCATTAAATCGGTAAAAATAGTACCTTTCTCTCCTGTTTTCTGGACATATTTACTTCCAACCTTATAACCTATATACTTTCTCTTCCTTAACTAACATTCTCTTTCAGACAAGAAACCTAACACGCTAACCTAGGTGTAGGTGACGATCCGGATCAGACGAAATACCACATATTTTTGTCTTTTATCTGTCGGATATTACGATGGTTTTTAATTATGTGGTAGTCATTTTATATATGATTTGCTTAATTGTATGTTGCAGCAGGATTTGTTACAGGAACGTTCATCCTTTTGTTTCAAGATCCTGATGATATATATATATATATATATATATATATATATATATATATATATATATATATATATATATATATATATATATATCCTTGGTAACTACGCATTACGCAAACACACTGTAAGTACCTAAGAGTGATATCGTTTCATGGAAATATAGTAGAGATTAAAAGCTTGCAGGGATTTTCTATATTAAAATCACTGCATAATCTTTCAGCACATACCCCAAAACATACACACACACCACACACACCCCACACACCACACACACACACACACACACACACACACACACCACATGTGTGTATATATATATATATTATATATATAAAATATATATATATATATATTATATATATAAAATATATATATATATATAATATTTTATATATATATATATGCAGTATATGTGTGTGTGGCCCAAATGATTACTACCTCTGTATACACACACACAAAACATACACACACACACACGCACACACACGCACACACACACAACACAAAACACCACACAACACACAATTATATATATATATATTTTTATATATATATATATATATTTTATATATATACAAATATAATACTTATATTGTTATATATACACCCCACAGACAACACCCCTATGTATAATATTATAAATATATATATATATATATATAAATATATATATATATATAAAATATATATATATATATATATATATATAGTCCAAGCACGCATAGCAATACTCAGTGCTATAGATTCACACGCTTTTCTTACATCGTCACTGACGAATAACAACACTAATTTTTATTTTCTGAGTAGTTCCGGACACACAAAGGAGGCCGTTAGAAAATAAAACAAAACGCAGACGAATAAAGAAAAAGGAAGGAGGCAGGGAAAAGAAGAGGAAAGAAAAAAAGAAAGAAAAAAAGGGGTTTGGGGTCAGAGCTACGAAGGGGCAAAAAAACGCTTGACAGATCTCGACATTCCAGCCTACCATGACGGACGTGGGAAGGGCAAGAGGGACGGAGGGGGGACGGGGGAGGGGAGGGAGGGGTGATAGATGCTCGGAGGGGAAAAGGAGGAATGGGTGAGAAGGCTGAGGGAGGGAGGTCGATGCTGTGATGGGCAGGGGGTGGGGTATGTAGGAAGGGCAAGGCAGGGTGAGGGGAAGGGGCTTGAGTAATGGGGGGAGGAGGATGAAGGAGAGGGAGAGGGTGGGTAAAGTGAAGCTGGCGTACTCAAGATTGATAGGTCTGTCTGTTACAGTGATTGATGAAAGTCTGTATGTGTGCAACCAAGGGAGAAAATGCCAATAAATATAAACACTTGTGCAGAAAGGCTAAAAAAGAATCCGTTGCAATATTGAGTTATGCTTTTGATGGATTAGACAAACATAGCGCCCATAGAATCTCACAATGTAACATCAACTGACGTGTCTGTGACGAATGAGAGAGGAGAAATGCGTAGAAAACAAAACTGAACAAGATACACGATATATTCACAAGTGATAGAAATTTATCCACCTATCCACCTATCAGTTATCTATTAAGATATTGATTTTTCTACGTGTTAATTAATAAATCATTCGCTTGTTTGTTTATTCTTTTACATGACTTAAGAAGAAGGAAATGGCTTGATAGCTTCCTTGAAGAGAGAGAGAGAGAGAGAGAGAGAGAGAGAGAGAAAAGGGGAGAGAGAGAGAGGAGGGGAAGGAGGGGGAGAGAGAGAGAAGAGAGAGGGGACAGAGAGAGAGACAGACGACAGACAGACCAGGCGAGAGAGACAGCAGGCAGACAGACAGACACAGAGAAGAGAGACAGACAGACAGACAGACGAGAGGATAGAGGGGGAGAGAGAGAGAGAGAGAGAGAGAGGGGAGAGAGAGAGAGAGAGAGAGAGAGAGGAGAGAGGGGAAGGGGAGAGAGAGAGAGGGGAAGTGGTGGGTGTATGTGTGTGTGTGTGTGTGTGTGGGGGTGTGTGTGTGTGTTGGGGTTTTGTTGTGTGTGTTTTGAGAGGAAGAGGGGAGAGAGGAAGAGAGGAGGGGGAGGGGAGAGAGAGAGAGAAAAGAGGGGAAGAGAGAGAGAGGGGGGAGAGAGAGAGAAAGAAAGAGAAGAAAAAGAGAGAAAGGAGAGAGAGACAGAGAGAGAAAGGGACAGAGAGAGAAAGTGGGAAAAGAGAGAGAGAGAGAAGAGAGGGGGGGAAGAGAGAGGAGGAGAGAAAAGAGAGAGAGAGAGAGAGGGGAGAGAAAGAGAGGGGGGGGGGGAAGAGGAGAAAAGAGGGAAGGGAAAAAAGGGGGAGAGAAGAGAGAGAGAGGAGAGAGAGAGGGGAGAGAGGGGAAAAGAGAGAGAGAAGAGGGGAGAGAGAGAGAGAGAGAGAGAGAGAGAGGGAAAATTTAACCGAACGGGATGAACCTCACAAACCCCCTTTAAAAGTAAGAAACCCAAACCCAAAACCCAAAAAACAAAAAAGGAGTAAATACCCAAGAAAGAATGAGCATAAGGGAAAAAAAGAAAAAAACACGCGAGAAGAAAAAAAGGGGGTGGGAGGGAAAAAGAATATGAAAGAGGGATGGGGCGTGTAAGAGGGCCCCGGAGGGAGAGGGGAAAGATGACGGGGGGGCAGGAGAGCCAAAAAAGATCAGAACCCATCGAAGGGTTGGGGCCGCGCGCGCTTTTTTTTGGATTTTGAGTTTTGAGTGTGAGTGGGGTGTGGGGTGGTGTGTGTGTGTGTCTGTGTGGTGTTTTTGGGGGTGTGGGTTTTTGTGTGGGGTGGGTGTGTGTGTGTGTGAGAGAGAGAGAAAGAGGGGAAGAAGGGGAGAGTAGGTGTATGTGTGTTGGGGGGGGGGGGAGAGAAAAAAAGAGGGGGAGAGAGAAAAAGAGAGAAAAGAGAGAGAGGGGGAGAGAGAGAGAGGGGAGAGAGAGATGGGGAGGAAGAGAGAGAGAGAGAGAGAGTAAAAAAACGGAAGGGGTTTTAATGAGGGGCGAATTTACTTACTAAAGACGGATGTTTATCGTTTCCCCACGTTTTCTCGGAAATCTCCGCTCTTAAAAAGCGGGGCCCTCGGGGGCCCAAAACTGCCCCGTGTTTTCTTAGCTCTGCCCCCCACCCCCCCCACCCCCCCCCCCTGCGTGCGGGAAACGAGTACATGAAGGGTTAAAATTCATATATCTATATATCTGTAATATATACCCTTTTATAAAATACAAAATACATACAGCATTTCATAATATATTATATATTTTATATATATGCATATGTATATATCATTATATATATTATATATATATATATATATTATTGTATATGGGATATATTATAAATATAATTATATAAAATTATATATAATTTAAAAAATATATATATATATATATGGTTTTATTATAATATATAAATATTTTATATATTTTTCATAATATAAAATTTTATAAATATATATATTGTGTGTGGGTGTGTTGGGGTGGGGTGTGTGTGGGGTGTGTGTTGTGTGTTTTGGGGTTTTGTAAATTTTATATAATAATTTTATATATTATTATATATTTATTTTAAAATTTTATATATATATATATAAAATATATATATATATATATTTTAAAAGATATATATATAATATTATATAATATATAAATATATTAATTATATATATATTTATTTGGGTGTTGTGGGGTGTGTGTGGTTGTGTGTGTTGTGTGTGTGTATTTTAAAAAATAAAATATATTAATATATATAATATAATATTAAAATAAAATATATATTATTTATTTTTACACCCAACACACCACATATATTAGAAGGTCCCTTTTAATTTTTCTAAAAAAGACCCCAAGGGCTCTCAAAACACTGAAACGGCGTAAAGCTATCGTGTGGGGCGTGCCAAAAGTACGAAGTAGATCGCCTATAAAATGAAAAAACCGCGGCGGAACGACTGATGGGGCGCGGTAGTCTGCCTTAAAGATAACATTCGTATCGAGATACGTTTGAAAACGATAGTAATGATCACCCTGAACCGTGGTGAGTGAGCTGCCCGGGGTAACTGTGGGGGTACGGCCTACGGGAGGGGTGTGTAGCTGGGGTGTTATAAAGGGGGGGAGGATGTAAAGGTTGATATCTACCTCAATAGTATCTGACGAATGCAATATTCCCAAAAGTTTCAAGTAAAGTCCCGGGGTCGTAGAGGTAGGAACCCGGGGGGAAGCGCCAGAGGGGTTAAGGGAGATAGGAGGCGGGAAAAATGTCATCTGTGGGGGGAATTCAGCACACGGGGTTTTTCTGTCTTAAAACTGTCTTCAAAATATCTGCTTGCTGTTTAAGGGTCAAAGTGGAACCTGGACTGAGAGGATAGGCATTTGTGAAAACGCCTTGTTATTTTTGACTATAAAACTCTGTAAGGACCCTCAAACTTGGGTGAAAGCTTAGGTGAAGAAACAGTCCTGTCAGAAAACTAAGGGGGAAAAGGAGCATACCCACATAATGTGTTTAGGGCGTGCAAACTTGTGTGTTGTCTAAAAGATCCTGTCCCTCTCCACTTTAGATGATCATTGCAAATTTTTTGAAACTCCTGTTTTTTACGCTAGCAACTTGACGTAGTTGCACCATATACCGGTAACGGCCCCGTTCCCGCAGTATAAGCAAATGTTGCCTCGCCTAAATGAAAAAAATGAGATGTCACCTAAGGAGTGTGAAAAGTACTATGATCGCCTTGAATGATAGGAACCTACATCCCAAAGGGAATTGAAAGAAGCCCAAATGATGTCGCAGCAGCTTTTGGATGTCCCATTTAGCTTCCGTAATTCGTTTGCCCGCGGCCATAGGGGGAATATATTGATTTTTTGATCCTGAGCTACGCAGAGAGAATGGGAGGAGAGAGTTGTTAACTCAGACCAATTATCTGAAAAAAATTCCCTCCGGGGGTTTTTTTCTACAAATTACTTTTTCCCAAAACGCACGGGGGACCCTATAGCAGACTTGTCGGGAATGGGGACAAATCACAGAAATTTGGAAAAAAATTTTCTATGAAGACTAAAGATACCATTTCTTGTGCAAAACAGAGAACCTGAGGGACGTCAAAAAATGATGCCTGAAACGGTTTTATCAGGGATGTTATAGATAAGGCAGGGGAAGGGACCCACCGGAGCCCTGGGGATCTAAACTGTTGCTACAGGACCCCCTTTGGGGGACTTGTAGGGGACCCTTCCATCACCTTTCTATTTCCTCCCCTATAACATATTAAAATTATAAATATATATTTTAAAACAGTAACGCCAGCCCCACATACCAAAACCTTGCTAGGAAAAACAGCAGACGAAAAAATCCGCAGGCCCTTTCCCCCTCGTGACTTGCCCCGTATACACGATCAATTCTTCCTTCAAATTCCCCGTACATGCAACCCTTGTAGTTCCTTGTTTAACCCGTAAAAAAGGGTCCCTGCGAGCGACAGACAGAAGCCTACAGCAACGACCGGACCAACCTCGGTCTGTATTTACCACCTCTCCTTTAAAACACTGCAACAATATGAAGAAGTCTGTTTCACCTTTTTTCGCTGCCCAAAATTCCCCCAACGTGCCGGACGCAACTTGTCTGCACTCTACCACTCATCAGCCATCGTTACAGTGTGTGTGTGCGTGTGTGTGTGTGTGTGTGTGTGTGTGTGTGTGTGTTTGTGTGTTGTGTGTGTGTGTGTGTGTGTATATATATTATATATATAATATATATATATATATATATATATATATATATATATATATATATATATATATATATATATATATATAATATATATTATATATATATATATATATTATTATTATGTATATAAATATATATATATATATATATATATATATTATATATATATATATAATTTATATATATAAATTCATAAATCACGTCGTTATACACATGATGTTCTCAATGAAGGCACTAAAACGATGGTCAATGTAATTGTTAGGAGCATCTGGTAGAAAGAAAATCTTGTTTAAAATTCTCGCACTCTTGATAGTACTGTGTGGACTAGCTTTGATTTTGACTAAAAGCATGCTGTCGTTTTTCGCAGAACATATAAACGATTTGAAAGGTTTTCTCTAGGACCACAACTACTCATTTTTATGTTCTTGACCTCCTGAAAAAGAATTCTTTTACTTGTCCTTCATAAAGTCGCACGTGGGCTATCTGTTTAACAAACCAAAACATCATGATATTCAATCTATCCATCTCTTGGAAGATATTTGTCAATTTTCCATTTGATAACTGTTGATAGCTGATTTGACTAACACTTGGTTGAAACCT
>NC_051401.1:2011505-2026505 GCF_015228065.2 Penaeus monodon
ATATATAATAAATATATAATATATATTTTACTATATATATATTAATTATATATATTAATATATATATATATTTTATAAAATATATATATATATATAATATCTTTAATATATATATATACAATATATATTTTTTTATAAATATAAAAATATATTTTTATATATAATTAATATAATAATTATTATAAAAAACTCAAACACAGTAAAAAAAAATAACACATACAGAATGATAAAAAAAAGCTGTCGGACGTGGGAAAAAGGGAAAAACATCCCCTTTGGGGGTATTTGTAAAATTTTGGTCGCCTGCTGTCTATACTCACCCCTCCTTGATTTATTCAAAAGATAGTTTTTTATGGGGCTCGTGCAGGCGGAGATGAGGGTGAGACAGCTTTGGAGATAAGTGGATGGTCTAATCTTTTCCGAACAAAACCCCCCTTCTGTCCCCTTTTTCCCCCTTTTGCACTTTTCCCCCTCTTCGTTGCCGTCTTTCCCTTTTTGGTAGGGCGCCCTGCGGGGCGCTTTTGCGAATGTGTGGTATGCCTGTCTTTTTACGTCTTTTTAACTATACCTGTGAATAAAAATTTTTTTCGTCTATTAATCAATAATTTATCGTTATGACATCTATTATATACCTATGTCAAAAATTCAATTTTTTTTCTATCTACTTATCTATCATTTATCCCCCATCTACTTATTTTTTTATCTACGTTCCTCTCTCTCTCTCTCCCTCTCTTCCCCTCTCCCCCTTTTCTTCTCTCCCTCTCCCCTTTCTCTCTCTCTCTCTTTTCTCCCCCTCTTTTCCCCTCTCTCTCTCTCTCTCCCTCTCTCTCTCTCTTCTCTCTCACCACTCTCTCTCTCCTCTCTCTCTCTTCATCTCTCTCTTCTTCTCTCTCTCTCTCCTCTCTCTCTCTCTCTTTCTCTCTCCTCTCTTCTCTCTCTCTCTCTTTTGCTCTCTCCTTTTGTATTTTTGTATGTGTGGTTTGGTGTGTGTGTGGTGTGTGGGTGGTGTGTGTGTGGTGTGGGTGTGTGTGTGTGTTTGTGTGTGTGGCTTGCGTGGTGCGTGGTTGTGGGATTTTTTCACTTTTTTCGATACGATATTCACTGTAGATTGTACTGAATCTTCTTTCCCCGATTCCTTTTCCCTTCCCTTGGGGCCCCTCTTTGGAAGTCTCTCCCCTCGCACTTTTTTCCCTTCCCGTTATTTTTCCCCTCCCCCTCCCCCGAGGGGGCCCCCCCCCTTCCCCTCCCCCACCATCCCATTTTTATTTTTTTTCCCCCCCTCCTCCTCCTCTCCTCCTTATTCTTCCACCTACTTTAGCCATACTTCTCCCTCCTCCTTTTCCTTCTTCTCCTCCTGCTCCTCATCATAAATCTCATCATCATCATATTATCCTCCCTTCCTCACCATCATCATCAGTATTATAAATCATTATTATAATTATCCTTATTATCCACCGTCTCTACCCCCTCTCATAATATCATCAATCATCATACCCTCATAATCATCATCATCATCATCATCATCATCATCATCATCATCATCATCATCCTCATCATCCTCATCATCACCATCATCATTATCATTATGCTCCTCCTACTCCCCATCATCACCCTCCTCCTCCTTCTCCGCCATCCTTCCTCTGACATTTTCCCCCCAAAAGCCATTTCGGGGATTGATGTCAGATCTATGGATTAAGTAAGTAAACATGTCGGCCATTTGCGACGTCAGTGATGGCCATCGTTCCCCATTTCTGCTGGGATCATCTTTATTATTTATTATCGAGGTTATGGTTATCAGTATGGTTTTACCTTTGTCTTTATCATAATCGTTTCAATGATTAGCTTTGTATTGCTGGGGTTCATCTTTATTACTGCTATCATCGAGATTATTCTTATCGAATTTTTGCTAGTATTGTTTTGTCATAATCGTTACAACTGGTTCTTTCATATGTGCCGGGATCATCTTACCATTTTATTATTGAGATTATTGTTGTCATTATTATTATCATCATTAATGTTATTATTATAATCATTACAATTACTACTTCTATATATGCGGGTTACTATCTTTATTGTTGTTGTTTTCGAGATTACTGTTATCAGCATTCTTTTGTTATTGTTGTGATCATAATTATTACCATCATTACTTCTACTACTACTACTTTAACTGTAGCTAGAATTACTATCATTTTTATCAATAAACGATATTGATGTTACTACTGATATCATCATCATTGATATTGTTGTCATTATTGTTGTTAGTATCATAATTATAACAATGATTGTTATCTTTAATATTATCTTTATTACTATTTATTATTATTGTTGTTGTTATGTTGTTGTTATCGTTATTATTATTGTTGTTATTATGTATACATTATTATTATTATTATTATCATCATCATCATCTTGTCCTATTTCTGTTTTACTATTCATTCATTCGTTTTTGTCTATTACCTTAATATTCTATGCTTAATCTTTTCTCCTGTTTTATGCTAAATACCTTCCTCTTCTGACATCTTCCAGATCACTGTTTTTCTTTTATTGGACTTATCCTTGTGTCTCTTTTTTCCTCTTCGTCTTATTCTTTTTCTTCTTGTGCTTTCTTAGAATATTGCATGATATTGTTTTGCTCCCATAAGAAACTTTTATGTAAATACGAAACATATACAACGTGATATAAACGTTGAAATAAACATTATCGTATTACGTAGACAAAAACAAAATCATACACATACATGCATACAGGCGCACACACACAAGCCAAAACCAACACCCTTTAGACGCAAAAAAAAAAAGAAATACAAATCAGTAAACAATACACACAGGAAAAAATAAATACAACCAAAAAGTACAAACATCTTTGAACGGAAGAAGTGACGGAGAAAGTGTGGCCTTTGGATGACTGCGCGGTGGTCGGAGGAAGAGGAACAGGGAATAAATACAGGAGTTTAAAAGTAGTAGTAGCTTTAGTAGTAGTAGTGACAGTAGCAATGATAGTAGTAGTAGTAGTGGTAGAAGCAGTAGCAGTAGTAATAGTAGTAGGAGCTGAAGTTATCTAAGTTACCGTAGGAGTAGTAGTAGTAGTAGTAGTAATAATGGTAGTAGTAGTAGTAATAATGGTAGTAGTAGCAGTATTTGTAAACAACAGTAGTACGAGGAGGAGTATTAGTATCGATGTGTCGCGGTTAGCTCAGTTAAATGTACATCACAGCCTCTTAAGTTGTTCTAACTCTAAGGGCTTATCCGCCAAGGTTAATATGTTTTCCGAGTTTTCTATTCTTTCAAATGCGGTAGCACTGTGGTCCGATTTAGTTCAAAATAAATGGCCAAGAGGGAATCTAATAACTGAGAGAATCCAACAGAAAACCCAAACACTGATCAAGGGTCATAACATGGACAATTTACCTTTAGTGTCTTTTCTGGTGACTGGCCTTGCGTGTGCGAAAGAGCGAGAGCGAGTGAGCGAGAGAGAGAGAGTGAGTGAACGAGAGAGAGAGAGAGAGAGAGGAAGAGAGTGAGAGCGAGAGAGAGCGGAAGAGAGTGAGAGCGAGAGAGAGCGGAAGAGAGTGAGAGCGAGAGAGAGCGGAAGAGAGCGAGAGCGAGAGAGAGCGGAAGAGAGCGAGAACGAGAGAGAGCGGAAGAGAGCGAGAGCGAGAGAGAGCGGAAGAGAGCGAGAGCGAGAGAGAGCGGAAGAGCGAGAGCGAGAGCATGTGTATATGTGTGGGTGCGTGCATGTACTCGTGAACAAGGGTAACAATCAATAATCAACTCGATTTAGAATCACCTTGTTCACCATGAGAAAACACAGTGTTAGGGGCCATTACTGCCGAATCTTATATTAGGTGTAGCTCTAAATGCTTCTCTTATACAGCACTTGAATTTATTAAAAATAAACACAAGGAACAAAAGGTAAAATCGGACAAAGAAATAAATGAGTGAGTTCTGGTGTTTTACTAAGAGAGTGACAGCGTACATATGCACGAACCAATATAATTATCTTTACCTTCTTATATTTAGCCACAGGTCGCTGTTATAACCCACTGTCGATGGGAGTCCGTCACAAAAGTTCAGAAAAATAGGTAAAAACACAAAAGGCGACAGCGTGTTGCCTTGGCGAACCCCAGCCTGCCCTCTCTCTGTTCCAGGTGTCTCTGGCGGGCTTTCCCCAGGCGCGCATCCTCACTTTCGCGGTAATTATTTACCACCCCGCGCACTAAATCCCCTTATGCGCATTTATCTGTGCTGCATTTCTGGGTCTCTAAACTACTTATTCATCACTTTTATTCTTGAAATTGCAAGGTGGATTCTCATTTTTCTAATCATGTTCTGCGCAGGTGGTGTCGTCTGCACCTGGTTTCCGTGCCTCTTGCAGTGCTGCTGTTTTGCTTCGTGGTTTTAGGCATACTAGGGCTGCAGTTTTTCTTGGGCGCATATGGTGTTGAAAATCTGATCACGGACAACCCCTCCCATGGCCCGGGAGTGAATGTCGGGGTGTCGCCTCCACTCGCCTCGAGTCCTGGATGGTATCCCTAGGTTCCGCTCCGGGCCCGCCCATGTCCGTGGCGATCTGGCGCAGAAAATACGAAGCCATCATCGGGAATCACAGCGACGAGCCGACCATTCACACTCCCATGTCCGGGACATCTAGCAGCAACAACCGAGGTTCCGTTCCGTCCACCTCGTCCACTCGCTCATACCGCTACAATCCGTCACTGTTTCATCTAAACGGCAGGAATGGGTAGACCTGTGACCAGACAATCTGTGGGAAGACAGTCACAGAACATCCAAAAATACATGGCTGGGGCCGCTGTCATCGGCTCCCTCGCAGCGGCAGGACCTGTGGATATCAAAAGGCAGTAATTATAAAGGCTGTGTATACTGAGCCGGCCCTCGAAGTAAAACTACCAGAACTCGTAAAATAATAAATAAAGTAAAAGGAACAAAACATAAAAAGGAACATAAAAATCGGTTAAAATGCTAAATTAAAATTAAACATAAAACCGATCAGAACCAATAACTAAAAGAAATTTGTTTACAAAATTAATATCAACTTAAAACTAAGGACTTACAGATTAAAATACATTAAATTAAAGGTACACAACTTAAAAGGTAAAAGTTATGTAAAATAACAGTAAAATGAAAAGGAGATTACGAACATAAAAGTAAATATGAAATTACAAACATAAAAGTAAATATGAAATTACAAACATAAAAGTAAATATGAAATTACAAACATAAAATAAAATAAAAAACAATATACATATATACAAAAGATATACAGGAGATCTTTATGTACTGCATTTCAGCAAGGGCGTACAGAGGATAGAAGCAGTACTTCCCGAGGATCTATATCAGCATCCTCCTCATGATTTAGCTGCTGACAGTCAACAGATGGGTCAGACTGTGGGTCGGGTGGACTCACGAACGCTAGTTCATCAAGTGTCCTGAAAGGTTTTATCTGATTAACATGTAATCTGCGTTCTTTGTAAGGTGGTTCTACATCCTGAGTGATGTAAGTTACAGGCCCAACACGCTTCATTATGCGAGCTGGCCCATCCCAGCGGGAACCTAAAGTTCTACGAGGACCAGTAAGCCTGCGAAAATTTCTGAAAAGTATCAGTGAACCCACAACCATTTCAGGAGCTTTTCTACCTCGTTTATTGTAATTTCTAGCCCATGTTTCCCGAGCCCGACGCGACGTTTCGATTGCAATGTAACGCGCTTCCTGCAAAGAATCATGAAACTCCTTTGCAGCATCTGTTGCAAATGTTACGTCATTAGAGAGACCTACAGGGAAATGACCGTGATGACCCATGAGAAGATAAAGTGGCTGATCACCTACCGAGCGATGGAAAGCACTGTTCAATGCTAATCGAACCTGAGGGACATACTGATGCCACTCTAATGGATGTCGCTCAGTTAGAGGTTGCTAATGCCTCTTTGACAACCTTATTTGACCTCTCCACCATCCCATTAGCCTGTGGGTGACAGGCAATGGTCAGGTGAGTCTTAGTTTTGACATACTACAGACCTGGGTAAAACAACCTGTTTGTAAACTCACAACCACCATCTGTCTGCAGGAGCCGTGGTGGCCCAAAAATTGTCAAAAGTCGTTAATGTAAGCCTCTGCAACAACCTCGGCCTCCTTAGACGGAACTGGAATCAACTGCAAGAATCGTGTCAGATGGTCAATGAGAACAAGAATATACCTATACCCAGCAGTCGACAGGCCACAGTCTACAAGATCAGCTGACACCTTTTCGAAGGGAGCTGACACCTCTGGTGCAGCAGCTAAAGGAGCTCTGTGTGGAGTACCTTTCCTTCGCTGGCATGTTGCACACGAAGCGACATAGCCCTTAACATCACGCAACATGTTCGGAAAATAAAATAAATCTCTTAACTTCTGATAGGTCCGAAATACACCAGGATGAGAGGCGAATGCACTATCATGTGCAAGCTTCAATGCAGCTGCACGTAATGACCGAGGGACTACCAACTGATGTACTACATGCCAGGCAACTCACGAATGTGATAGAGAACACCGTTCTGTAAAGAGAATTCATCAAGAGCCAAAGGTAACTCCTTTTGGGCAAGCTCCTTTCCTCCAAATATTCAATGATCTCCAGAAGTAACGAGTCCTTGAGTTGCTCTTCCCGCATAGCAGTGGGAATCAACATCAGCAAGATCAATTTGCCTACGGAACGAGATAACATGTCTGGCACTTTGTGTTGCACTCCCTGCTTATAAGTGATTGGAATTGATAATGAGATAGCTCATAAGCCCAACGTGACATTCGAGCGCTTTTGGGTCTTTCTGGTAAAAAACATATACTAATGGACGGTGATCAGTGTACACAGTAAACTGCCTACCATAGATATAAGGATCAAATGCCGGACTCCTTCTACAACGGCCAGAGCTTCGGCATCTGTTGCAGAGTAACGTGTTTCTGCCCCACGGAGTTTTCGTGAGAAGTATGCAACTGCAGAAGGGTTGCCATGAGCATCCCTCTGCATTAAGCATGCGCCAATAGCCAATTGTGAAGCATCTGTGTGCACCTCAAAGGGGTCATTAAAGCGAGGTTTCTGCAATATAGGGGCAGAAGCCAACTTATCTTTTAAGGACTGAAAGGCTTCTTGTTCAAGTGTACCCCACCTAAATGACTGATCCTTTCTAGTTAATTGTGTTAATGGTGCTGCTATAGCAGCATACTTAGGGAAATTGTTTTCTAAAGAACCCTGTAGCACCGAGAAAGCGGCGCACACCTTTTGCATTTCGTGGAGGTGTTCATATCTACAATGCTACGCACCTTCAGGGTCTGGCAAAATACCTTCAGGGGTTACCTTAAAGCCAAGGAATCGAAATTCCTGCACAGCAAACTCGCACTTTGCCAGGTTGAGCTTAAAACCAGCATCATTTAGAATTTTAAGCGTTTCCTCAAGCTGTATGAGGTGAGAGTTGAAGTCAGGGCTATAAACTACACCATCATCCAGATAAGCAAGAGTGTGCCTACCTAAAACTGGGGAAAGTACTACATTCATGGTGCGTTGGAACGTTGTTGGTGCTGTAGAAAGCCCAAACGGCATCCTACGAAATTGAAACAGGCGGTAACCATCACTGAAAGCAGTTTTGGGTTTATCAGAAGGTTCTACGGCCACTGACCAATATGCAGAACGGCTGTCGAGAAGTGAAAAGACCTGAGTGTCCCTGAGCTCATCTACAAGTTCGTCAATCCTCGGGAGAGGATATGTATCAGCTACTGTTACAGAATTAAGATTCCTGTAATCTACACAAAAGCGTAAACTACCATCTTTCTTTTTAACTAACACAACAGGCGAAAGCCAAGGAGATGTTGATGGCTCAATGATACCAGCCTTCAGCATGTCATCACACTCCTTTCGGATTTTCTCTTTCGCCGACTCTGGCATACGCCACTGCCTGGTGCATAGTGGGCTTGCATCACCTGTCACGATCTTATGTGTCACGCCAGGTACCAAACCTACTTGAGTTTTATCTCCTGAGAAGAGAGAAGGGAACTTTGCAAATACTTCTTTTAATTGTTCCCGTTTCTTTGAGTTAAGATGACCAAGAGATGGTCCAGCAACTATTTCCTCACTATCTGCTTCAATTAGTGCCGATTCAGCGATGGCACTTGCTTCTAAAGCAGCATCAATTCTCCCCACAGTATCACTACCAGGCAACACACAGAACAGATCATCTACCTGAGAATCATCTGCCAACTGAAGACCATGCTCCTTGTCAAACTCATCCTCTTCCCAATCAAAATCTGGTACCTCCTTATGGACTGTCCAAATCAACAGCTGCTGCTCTTTCTGAAAATAGTCATCTTTAGTTTCAACAGCATTAAAGACGTCTACTTCCTCTGCTACACAAAAGTGAGACCCGTTTCGAAGTGTTACCGGTTTAGCTGTTAAATTCACCACAAACACGGAACATCTGTCCCTTTGAGGTATCACCTTTGAGGTATATCAAGCGCAGTAGTGCAACTACTTATCAAAACGGACTTCCCACTGAAACAAGGTGATATGCTGCAAGTTACATACATACCAGTGTGGGCTGGACAAACCGTCTTGCAACATGGAGCCAAACGTAAATCAGGAGGTCGTGCTGTTGATTGCAAAAATGATACAATTCCCAGAGATTCACCTTCTCATACTGCAAAGGGTAAACTTCATATCAAGATGAAGATAAGCATCCTGAGTATCAGCATCATGTATGAATCTTATAATGTACTCTGCGCAGCAAATCCACACCAACTAGAAGATCACCTGGAAATGATACAGCATCAACAACAATAACCCTGTGGATTAGCCTCTTACCAGATATTAACCGAACCTCAACATCCAACTCTTCAATCACAGGAAGTTCTTTTCCTGCAACTCCTCTTAGACCTCGATGTGCGATAAAAGATTTGCGTGGTGAAAGGTGTGCAACTGCTTCTTTCTTAATTAAAGTTACCTGGCTCCCAGTGTCAATAAATGCCTGCAACAGTTTCCCCTCTATATTTAGCATCACGGTAGGTCGTCGCTAGGCCATTTGTGTCGAGTCACCTGGTTGCTGCTCGTGGAACTGCACTCTGGAACCCTGCCTCCTAAGGTACTGTTCTTCTCCCGATGCAGCAGGTCCCGTTCTGCTCGGGATGTTGAGAAAGGGACATTCTCTCCTGAAGTGCCCTTCCCGACGGCACGCCCAACACGTTCGTGAAGCTGGCCTCGTGAAACTGATCTATGCGTCGAGATGGTCGGCGTGGTGACAACCCAAGAGGTCTGGAATAACCATCTGGCCCCCCCTCTTCTATTCCAGCTACCTTGCTTCCAGATCTTGCAGATGAGGGGAAAAGACGAGCCGGTCCTTCTTCCTCTGCACGGACGCCCATCCTTGCGTTCCACACCCGCTGGGTTACGTCCACTAATTGCTTTAGTGGGGCATCCTCTGACATGGCACACATCTCCCTCAGCCAGCCTGGAAGACCTGCAAAAATAACCGCCTGATTAGTTCGTCTGGCTCTCCAATTGCTTCAGGGTAATCTCGAACGCCTGATAAACGGCACCTCTAGTGCAATATAGAAATCCAGAGGAGCTTGACCACTAACCAGTCGTCGTTCATGGAGTAGCCGAAAAATAGTCACTGGCAGAGCAGGTTCCCGAAACTTCTTCGTAGCTTTGACTTAAAATCCCCCATATTGTGATGCTGTCAAAGATGGGGCTGTTGATTATCAGATCTGCAGGTCCTCTACAAGATGCCCTGGCATTTCTTATAAAAGTGTTATCATTTGGTGGATTGGATAAGTTCTCAATTTGGCGAATCCACCTCTCTATTTCTTGATTACGTCGAAGTGGTTGGAATGCTGGAGTGTCGCCTGAAAACTTTGGAATTGGCTCCTTCTCCATGTAGACAGCAACCCTAGTCGACTGCCCCGCAGGCTCGATACGATGAGGTGAAGAAGGCCCACACTGCAGGTTTGTGAACTTTGTTCGCTCACTTGGAACAGGTGTCTGCCGTGGGGTTGATACAGGGGTTAAACTTGGGGTAATAGACCGAAGAGCCTCTCTCAGGGAACGGTTTGCCTCTGCCACAACAGCTCTGTCCTGTTCTGCTTGGATGGCGAGAGCAGTCCTGGCTTCAAGAAGTGCTGCGCGGTCTCTTTCAACGGCTGCTTCCCTCTGGGCACTCTGCTCTTCCATCTGGCGAAGTGCTTCGTCCCGAAGCCGGTGATCGTGTTTGCACTGTATTTCGAGGATACGGTTCTTTTCCATCAGGAGCTTTAGAGTTTCTTCGTTTTTCTTACGTTCTTCTTCCAACTTAGTTTCTAACACTTTAATAATTTCGTCACTTTTCCTCCTGTCCTCTTTTGCCTTTGCTCACTTAAAGCATACCTCTCTTCCCACTCACTAGTCTGTGCCTTAAGGGTCGAAATTTGGCCTGCCAGTTCATCATAAACACTAAGCTCAGTGTCAAGTAACCCTTCCACACGTGAGACTTCCTGCCGCTCATCACCTTCCGTGGCCGGTGCGGATTGAGCTGCATCAGGGCCAACTTTCTCGGGCGAACCATTTTAAACAATGTGTCACTTACTACACAAAACCGTCTTATGTTCAGTGTCTGTTTCACACTGGGTTGCACTGGATGGAGCACTAGGACACTGTAAATATCACTACACAGTAAAACACTTTGTACAATGCTGTTGCAAACACCTGCACCTTTAAAAGTTAAAGACTTACACACAACCATCACAAAAATCGATAAAATACAAGAACATAAAATGAGAAAACATTAAAACAAAATAAATACACAGAGATACATAAAAACACACCTTGGTAAATGAGAAGCAAAAGCACCAGAAAAGATCGGAAATGTTAAATAAAAGTCTCAATGTTTGACTCCCTTTTGGCCGGCGCGAGTCCGTCGGATGGTAACACTTAAAAAAATCACTGGCATATGGATATTATCATTAATCACCATCTGAGCACCGCTGCCACCAAGAACAAGCTGTCGCGGTTAGCTCAGTTAAATGTACATCACAGCCTCTTAAGTTGTTCTAACTCTAAGGGCTTATCCGCCAAGGTTAATATGTTTTCCGAGTTTTCTATTCTTTCAAATGCGGTAGCACTGTGGTCCGATTTAGTTCAAAATAAATGGCCAAGAGGGAATCTAATAACTGAGAGAATCCAACAGAAAACCCAAACACTGATCAAGGGTCATAACATGGACAATTTACCTTTAGTGTCTTTTCTGGTGACTGGCCTTGCGTGTGCGAAAGAGCGAGAGCGAGTGAGCGAGAGAGAGAGAGTGAGTGAACGAGAGAGAGAGAGGAGAGAGAGGAAGAGAGTGAGAGCGAGAGAGAGCGGAAGAGAGTGAGAGCGAGAGAGAAGCGGAAAAAGAGTGAGAGCGAGAGAGAGCGGAAGAGAGTGAGAGCGAGAGAGAGCGGAAGAGAGCGAGAGCGAGAGAGAGCGGAAGAGAGCGAGAGCGAGAGAAGAGCGGAAGGAAAGGCGAGAGCAGAGAGAGAGCGGAAGAGCAGAGAGCGAGAGCATGGTATATGTGTGGGCGGTGCATGTATCGGAACAAGGGTAACAATCAATAATCAACTCGATTAGAAACTTGTTCACATGAGAAAACACAGTGTTAGGGCCATATGCCGAATTTATATTAGGTGAAGCTCTAAATGGCTTCTATTATACAGCACTGAATTTATAAAAATAGAACAAAGGACAAAGGTAAATCGGACAAAGAAATAAATGAGTGAGTTCTGGTGTTTCAGAGAGTGACACGTACAATGCACGAACAATATATTATCTTACCTTCTTATATTAGCCACAGGTCGTGTTAACCCACTGTCGATGGGAGTCCGTCACAAAAGTTCAGAAAAATAGGTAAAAACACAAAAGGCGACAGCGTGTTGCCTCGGCGAACCCCAGCCTGCCCTCTCTCTGTTCCAGGTGTCTCTGGCGGGCTTTCCCCAGGCGCGCAATCCTCACTTCGCGGTAATATTAACACCCGCGCCTAAACCCCTTATGCGCATTTATCTGCTGCTGCATTTCGGGTACTTTAAACTACTTATTCATCACTTTATCTTGAAATTGGTGTCGTTTCTGCGCAGGTGGTGTCGTCTGCACCTGGTTTCCGTGCCTCTTGCAGTGCTGCTGTTTTGCTTCGTGGTTTTAGGCATACTAGGGCTGCAGTTTTTCTTGGGCGCATATGGTGTTGAAAATCTGATCACGACAGATAGATAAAGAGGAGTAGAGGGGGAAAAGGACGAGGAAGAGGTAGGGAATGGAAGGAAGAACAGAAAGATTAGAGAAAGAAATGTAAGAGAATTAGTAGGCAGAAGGAAGAAGTAGGATGGAGAAAAGAAGAAGAAAAAAAGAGAAATGGAGGAAGTAATGACGAAAAAGAATGAACAGAGACACAGGAAAGACAAGAAAAAGAGGAAGAAGGTTGAACGGAGGAAAAGGGGAGGGAGTGAAGCCCAGCGCCCGACGCCTCACCCTGAGTCACGTACAGATGGGAGCGTGACTTTTGCCACACTTAATGCTTCAAAATTTCTCTTCAAATCCCTTCGGCAAAGATCTAGAAAACCAGTTGTCTTGTTTTTGTCTGTTTCCTCTCATTCTTTCCCGATACAGAGAAACAAGTTCTGTTTTTAGAATTAAGAAAGAAAATGTAGAGATGACAGGGAATACGTAGGTATGTAGAAAAGAGGTTTTAGCGTCCCCGAAATACGTAGTATGTATACACTCTCACACACACAACCCCCATAATATATATATATATATATATATATATATATATATATAATATATATATATATATAAGTGTGTGTGTGTGTGTGTGTGTGTGTGTGTGTGTGTGTGGTGTGTGTGTGTGTTGTGTGTGTGTGATTATGTATGTGTGTGTACATACATACATACATACATACATACACAAATACATACATACATAAATACATACTATAAACAATCAATAACAATACCGGATGGTACGTTTCACACCTCTGTCCTCAGCAGCTGCCTTTCCTCCTTGGCAGGATACAGGGTCCTGCCTTGCCTTCTCTTTTTGGCACTTCTATGGGCGTAAGTAAACTTCCTCCTCGAAGGGACCTGCTGCATTAAAGACAAGGGGGAAAGGCAGCAGCTGAGAACAGAGGTGGAATCATACCATCCGGTCTTGCTGTGTACTTGCCCGAGATGTGCAAAGTAGAAACTAAGTTCAGGCCCAGCTGCTTCTATGATCGAAGTATATATACTTGCATATTAAGTCCAAAGATACGATTTTTTTGTCCAATTACAATATGGTACCCTACTGAACTCGCTAATCCTGACAAATCCAAAGTAATTAACACCTTACTAGACACGTCACCCTTCTTGTGACAATTTACTTATTGCTCTCTCATTTTTCTAAAACTTAGTAAGATGATTGTCAAACATATTATCCACTTCATTAGCCCCTTACTTGCCTGGTACACTTATATTTCAGCCTCTGAAGACGATATGACCCTCCTTGCTACTAAATATTGCACCTCAGTGCGAAACCACCGCCATATCCGCTACTCTGGCATGCAACAACCTTCGGATCACCAGGAACTGTCTGTATGGATGCCGAGAGGACCGCTGTATCACTATGGTTATTTTGCAGTGTTTTCAATCGTGCAGACGGCTCGAGGAAAACAAACCTGCACGGGGCCAAAAGATGTGAAAACAATACATAGCATAATCGGACGGGTACGTTTGCACCTCTGTCCTCCTAGCAGCTGCCTTTCCCCCTGGGGCAGGATGCAGGGTCCTGCCCCTGTTTTCTCTTTGGGGCCACTTCTATGACGTAAGGTAAGCATCTGCCCTCGTCTGGAAACAGCCGGCATAAAGGGACACCGTTCGTCAGGACAGAGGAGTAGAGGGGGGGAAGGGGGAGGAGAAAAGGGGGGGGGGGGGAAAAGGGGAGAAAGGAGAAAGGGGGAAGAAAAAAAAGGGGAAAAGAAGAAAAAGGAGAAAGAAGAAAGGAAAAAGGAAGGAGGGAAGAAAAGACAGAGCCAGACAAGCCAAGCCACACAGGTTCCAGCTCCACCACCTCGTCCTCAAAAGCCGGAACCACGGGGGTCTTACGTTTTCTGTATACAGGAAGCCTTAAAAATAAAGATGATTATAATCCCTTATTAATCCGCCACAGCAACAGAAACAAAATCTGCTGTTTCCCTTCTCAGAGCCACTGAGGATCTCACCTGAATTTCTTGAGGATGAGGTTTTTTGCCTATGTGTGGATTAATCTTTCATGAAACACAAATATCCCCGAGGTCTTCCTGCTAAACTCAGAAAGCAAGTCGGAGAACATACTCGCAAGGATCTATATGTTCTCATATTAAACCGCCATGTTAGCATTTGCCAGGAAATCAGAAGATACTTCGGCAAGACAATGGAGAATTAGCCAGCCGATCCGAGAAGGTATACATGACTTAATATGAGGACACGAAAGCAGCCGGAAAGCAACCTAACAGTGTATCGCATAAACCTGCAGCAGATGCGATACACTATACTTTGGTGAAACAGGGCCGTGGTTTCAGCACCAGGAATAGCGAAACATTCGAGGCTAGGACACCCGTCGCCACAGACTTCCAACGCCATGGGGGTAAAGGCAGCATGAAGTCGGACCATCTACCGAACTAGAAGAAAAAACAGAAATAGTCCATGGGAAACTACAAACAAAAAAGAAACATTATGAAGCAGCATACAACGCGATGGAGAATCCTAATGTCAAACACAGGAATTGGGGAGATTAAAACTATCCAAAAGCACGGCAAGCAATTATACGAACAAACGAGTGGCGAGATCACAGTCGGCAGGTGTTTCACGTTAGCTCATGTACGATATATATATCTATATTATATATATATATATATAAATAGATATAAATATATAGATAATATATAGATTATATATTATAGATACATACTATGAGATATAGATATATACTATATATATATATATATATATA
>NC_051401.1:2034005-2039005 GCF_015228065.2 Penaeus monodon
TATGGTATGTGTGTCTGTTGTGTGTGGTGTGGTTGTGTGTGTTAATGTGTGTGTGTGTGTGTGTAGTGTGGGTGTGTGTGTGTGTTTGTGTGTGTGTGCCGGTGTGTGTGTATTGTGTGTGTGTGTGTGTGGGTTTGTGTGTGTTAATGGTGTGTGTGTGTGGTGTGTGTGTAGTGTGTGGTGTGTGTATGGTAGTACCTAATTAAACTCGGATCTTTCTCAGTCAACCCTTTCTACGTATCTACAAGGAAATGCTCCCATAGCATCCCTAATTACTCCAGAAGGATCAACAACCATGCAATTTAATTTTAAAAACAAAGAACAGAATGAGCAAAAAGTAGGAAAGAATAGGAGAGAAAAAACACACGATTAAACCGTAAATAATAGAATAAAAATATCAAACTGAAGTTAGAATAGAAGAACGAAAAAACATACGTATATAGGAACTAATAAACAAAAGCAAATCAGGAATAGAGAAAAGAAAACACGATAAGACATAAATACCAAACAATAAACCCCAGAAATGAATGCTGGATCCCTTGATTGAGCCTCAGTCCCGCCAATCCCCTAATGCCAGCGCCCATTAGAATATCTCTCTGGCAGAAGGAGTTTCTCGGAAGCTCTCTCTTATATTGAGTGTCTTCGCTAACCCGGTTATTGGCTGTCAGAGGGGAAAGGAACAGCTGATAGAGAAGGTTCAATTAGGGAGCAATACCAACGTAGAAAAGGAGGGTTTTGATCGTTCAGCTTGTGTTCATTTCAGTAGTTGAATTGATTTCGTGAGCTTTATTCGTGTTGTTATATGAGTGTGGTTTCATTTCTGTTTGTTTTATTTGTTGTTTATTTCGTTGTATTATTTCGTTGGTGATTATTTCGTTGAGGCTTTTCGATGTTTTATTTCCTGGGTTATTTCGATGGGTTTATTTTGTTTTGTTTTATTTCGTTTGGTTTTATTTCGTTGGGTGTATTTCGTTGGGGTTTTATTTCGTGGCTTTTACTTCAGTGCGTTTTATTTCGTTTAGTTTTAGTCGTTGGGTTTGTTATTTCGCCGTCGAGTTTATTCATTCAATCTTTTGGGTTCGGCTTATTTCCGTTATTATTGCTGTAGTTATTTACCTTTGTAATCATTCGTTTCGCCAGATTACTTCCTCGGGTTAATTTTGTTCTCGTGAAGGTCATCGTTTGCTCATTCCTTCTTGCTAAAGTCTTGTTTTTTGTTCATTCGTCCCGCTCTTTCCCCGTTCTATGTGGAGGTCACCGTTTGTTCTTCCAGTTTCTTCATTCTTGATGGAGATGTTTTTTTCCGTTCCCCATACCGGATTCTAAACTTGTTCTCATTAGTTCTCGCTGGGTTTCTTCATCCGTCTCTCTCTCTCTCTCCTCTCTCTCTCAGCTCTCCTCTTTACTCTCTCTATCTCTCCTCTCTCGCTCTCTTCTTTCTTTCTCTTTCTCTCTATCTCTCTCTCTCTCTCTCATTGAAGTTAAGGTTTATTTTTTCTTAGCCCTTTTTTCTTCTTCGTTTTTTACCTTTTCATTGTCTTTTCTTTTTTACTTACGAGCAAAGAACGGAACAATGAAGACGGAAAGTTTTGTTAGGCATGAGGAAATCTGAGGCAGCTTATCTCGCGGGTGAGGGCGATTGTCCTCTCGCTTCCACTCCCGTCCTCCCCTCCCTTTCTCGGTCTCTTTTCCTGACTGCCTGTATATCTGTTTGCTGTCTTAATATATATATTATCATCTTCACAAGGGGGCTAACGGCCGACGGGGGCGTATGACGCATCCACCCTCGCTTCAGCACGGGATCCCTCGAGGCGTGTCTCCAGGCAGGGACCACGGCCCATCTCTAATTCCTCCGACAAGTCTCGTCGCGCTAGCCAAGCATGACCTCCTGGGTCGTCCCACAGGCTCCTCCACCCACGGGATGTCTCGCCAAAAGCCATGAGTCTCACGGTTGTAACCGTCGGTTCGCAATGGGTCCTGCCAACGAGACTCCAAGACATGGATAGTGTCAAGGTTTCGCTTCCAAAGAGCAAAACTGGCCAGTATCAAAAGCCTTGAAGACACACAGCTTGGCATTCTGC
Organism: Penaeus monodon; assembly: GCF_015228065.2. Taxonomy (NCBI): domain Eukaryota; kingdom Metazoa; phylum Arthropoda; class Malacostraca; order Decapoda; family Penaeidae; genus Penaeus; species Penaeus monodon. Next base: position 2,036,087 of record NC_051401.1, read on the forward strand.
ATAGGACAACATCTCCAAATGCTCTTGTGATCGAGTTCATGACTCCTGTTGCGAGATCTATCCCATCTATTGACTTCTTGCATGACAGCCAGAGAGACTGTCTATGCTAACAAGGTATGTTAAAACTCTCTGTAACTTTCAACGTCCTCGCCCGCAAGCCAAGGATCGACCGAACGGGTCCCCTAATAGAGCCCCAAAGTCATGAATATTGGTCTTGCGCCAGGATGACCTCCAAGCCTAAGGGGCTTCGCCCGTATTACTAATGCATCAAGAGCCGTCACCAGTACTCCAAGGACTAGCAACAGGATAGCAACCATCATCGGCAAAGTCAAGGTCTGAGACCTTGCCTTGTATTGCCTAGTGTTGCTCCACACTGGACTTCGCTAGTAGCTGCCCATTTATCCAGTCCATACAGTGTTGACAGTGTTGGTGCAGGACACAGCCTGCCTCACCCTGCAATTAAACAGGGAAGAAGTTTACAGATCACCAATAAACTTTACAGCACTTTCAGTACTCAGTATATAAAGGATGCTATTAAGCCAAAATCTGCATGGAATTCCCCTGAGTCTCAGAATCTCCATAGGGATTCCCGATGCACCGAGTCAAACACTTCTTGAGGTCGATGTAGTTGCAAGCAAACCCACGACAAACCACAAAACAGTGTTCCACAATTACTCAAAGCACAGTATTCGGTCTCTTGTGGATTGCCAGGAGTAAATCCAATGCTTCCGGTCTCTGATGCCTCAGGGGTTGCAGATCCGTTTAAGACGAATGGGGTGAGACTTTGCATGGATGCTGAGCCAATGTAATTGCCATGGTAGTTGCTACAATCCCAAGATCCTTTTCCCCTTCAGAGAGGGATGACCATGTCCCTCAGTAGGTCGGGGAATGGTACCAGACTGCCAAATGGCAGTCAGACTGTATGCAGGCCCCGAGCCAAGGTTCAACACCCAGCCTTTAGCAGTTCAGAGGGAATCACATATGCCTGCAGCTTTCCACTCTTCAGTTTTGAAAATTGCCCATCCTAACCTCCGTAGGGGTAGGAGGCCTCATTGATGCGGGGCCCTGCCACAGGTATGGTGACATCAAGCTAACTGTTGAGAGTCTACCAGTACATCTGGCTCAAAATATCAGACCCAATGTTCACGAACCCGACATTAACTCGAGATGATCTGTCCATCACTGTCCGACTGCAGTCCTTGTGAGGAGGCTTAGGAGTTCAGCTTTCTGGTAGGCAGGGCAAAGGTAGTTTACCAAGAAATGGCCTTCACAACCTCCTCAGCAGATACTGATGAACTGTTCCTTGTCCCTTCTCAGCAGTTGCCGAGCCCTACGCACCATGGAGCAACGCAAGACTGACTTACCTTAACTAAGGAGGCTATTTCTCGCTGCTGGACAGCCCTGAGCCACGGGGGCTGACATCTCATAGCCAGCTCAAGTCATAGCCGAATACCGCATTGAGTCGCCAATGCGAATATCTCGCCGGGGGCATATTGTCTGACACAGATGCGAGTTTGGCAGTAGAAACGCCTCTTTCACAGCAAGTTTACATAACATGGTAGGAGTGTATACGCAATAAGAGACATGAAGCCAAAAGCATGATTCAGTCTCAATGCCATAAGACGCTCATTCAACCGGTGTCACCTCAACTACCGAGGGCTGAAGTCGGCTGGAGATGGCAATGCTAGCTTACACCTTGGAGGTGGTGACCATCGCTCTGGGCCGACCAGTAGTAGGTGTACCCACCCACACTGATCGTGCCGGCTATAGTCTTCTCACATCCGAGAGGCAGCCATTTCAACTCCCAGTCGCTTCAATTCCCGCGATAGCAGCGGTAACCGCTCATCCTGCCCACAAGGATGGAGTTCCAAGCACCTACCCAGAAAAGCTCGCCTGAGGTTAAGCCTCAGGTGGTCATCCTGGTGCACGCCACCTCTGGCCACCCCCACCTACGTGCCCCAATAAAGGGGGTCGCGGGCTGTGGGCCGCCCATCCACCTTTATGGTGTGAGTTGGCGCTGCGGGGCGCAGGTGTGGTTGGAGACAGAACTCTTGTTCCAATCCTATATAAATATATATATACATATATACTAGACTATATATGCGTGTGTGAGCGTGTGACTTCAAAAAAAAGAAAGATACAATAGTTTTTAAGGATATCTAATGATGTTACAAGTTTAAAACGAGTCTAAGAAAAAAAAAGGATCGAAAGGACGGCAGAAGAAACAGAAATTCGACTCAGAGACCTTATCGCCAGAATTGGACGGAAGCGAGAAAAAGGGTCGGATTAAACCCGATCCCACGGGCCGAATGGGGGGACCGGGAGGGGAGGGGAGGGGGTTGATGGGAAGAAGAAAGAAAGAACAATAAGTAGAACTAGGAGAAGAAAGAAGAATGAGAAAAATAAGAGGAAGAAACGAAGTAGGAGTAGATATAGACAAAAAAAAAGAAAAAAAAAAGAAGTAGAAGAAGAAGAAGTAGAGCACTAAGGAGAAGAAAGAACAATAATACGGAGGACGACGACCTCTATAACGACCACATTCACGGCCACGACAACCGCAGCGATCCCAAAGAGTCCTGCAAGCTAATAGCGGCAGGATCTCGCCTCTTGACGCTGTAGTTCGATTGTTCCGAGCGACGCCAAATCCCCGGAGACGAGAGTTGCGAGACGCTGAGAAAAAAGGGAATCATCTTAAACACGTGATCTTGTTCTTAGACGTCGCTTCGGACGAGAGTTTGGGTTTTCTGTCCGATTTCTGCTGAGTCAGATCTTTTTGTGTTTTGTTGTCTGTTAGTTTTTTTTTCTAACTTTGTAATATTTTTGTTCGATAAGCATGGAACATATCGGTGTATAATGTCAAAAAAATATCATTGTCATTATATTGTGATGTTTTATTGTTGTTATTATATTATTATTATA
>NC_051401.1:2044005-2046505 GCF_015228065.2 Penaeus monodon
ATAGATATATATATAGATATATATATGATGATTATATAATATATATATATATACATATACATATTATATATATATACATATATACATATACATATTATATATATATATATAAATATATATAATATATATATACTATGTATATACAATATACATATACTGTATATATACAAATATCGGCTGTGACGAGCTGGTGTGAGATGCCTGTCGGCCCGATGGCTCGGGAGCTGACCAGTAGCGAGAACAGCCTCCTGCGGGACTTTGATAGGGCCCAGAGAATGAGGATCTCTGGCTCCGCGTATCAGTGCTCCAACCCGCATCGGATACAGGTATAGCGATACGGGTACAGGGCCAAGGAGATCGAACCACATTCTGTATGCACACGATGGCAGGGATCCTCCAGAACTGCAGAGTTACCAGAGTGTCGAGTTCTGTGGGACACTGACCATAGGCTGGTTGTGGCTACCCTACTGGTCCACTTCAGAATACCATCCCTCCAGTGGCCACTCTAAGGTGTATCACTTGACAGGACTAAGGGAGGAGGAGCGTGCCGTGGGTTCACAGGACAGTCTCGACGATTCACAGAACTTCGACAACCTGACGGACCCAGCTGCTCTGTGGAGAGTTCTTCAAGACAAAACACTCAAAGCAGCCCAGAGTCCATTGGCGTCTGCCCGAGGGCAAGGCAGAAATCCAATCTCCCTGGAGGCAATGGCGGCCGTGAAGCACATGGCTCGGCTGAATGGCAATCAGGTCTTGCTGAAAAGGACAAGAAACAGTTCAGCAGGAAGCTGGTGAGGAGGGTGAAGGACATTCTTGGTAAACGACTTCGCCCGAATACCAAGATCTGAGAAAGCTGAACTCTAACCCCTCCTCGCCAGATGACTGCAATCCAGTCAGTGATGGACGGATATCTCAGATAATTTGAGGTTGTGAACGTTGGGCTGAAGTATTTTGAGCATGTTGTTGAACTATGTAGACCCGCCAACAGTTACCTTGGATGTAAGCGATGTCACAATACCTGTCCGGACCCACCCACAGTGAGGAATTCCTACCCTAAAGCAGGTTAAGGATTGTATTTCCAGGCTGAAGAGGTGGGAACCTGCAGGCATATGTGATACCCCGATTGAACTTCTAAAGGCTGGGGGTGAACCTATGGCTCGGGCTGCATACAGTTTTGATTACATTCTGGCAATCTGGCTACCATTCCCCATGACTGATGAGGCATGGTCATCCCTCTGGGAAGGGGAAAGGGAACGTTGGCTGCTAGCAACGTACCGTGCATTACAACTGCCAGCATACCAGCAAAGTTTTCGCCTACATTCTTCTCAAAACGATCCGTGACCACCTACTGAGGCATCAGAGACCGCGAGCATCGGATTCACTTCTGGCAAGTCCACAATAGGACCGAATGCTAGCGCTTCGAGCAATTGTGGAACTCCATCGTAGTTGGTCCTGGTGCTTGCAGCCTAATCGACCTCAAAGCGTTGAATCAGGCATCGCGAATCAATAGGGGAATCCTGAGATCAGGAGAATTTCCAACGCAGATTATTAGCCTAATAGCAAGCCTTTATACCGGTACTGAAAGTGCTGTAAGTGTGGTGGGGGTTGTCGAACTCTTCCTGTTTTTAAAGCAACTTTTATACACACACACACCACACACACACACACATATATATTAGAGATATATATATACATATAATATAGATATATAGATATATATAGTATATTATATATATATAGATATATATAATATATATAATAGTATACACACACATAGAATGAGAGAGATTAGATATATATATATAATATTATATATATAATAGATGTATATATATATATATATGTATATATTATATATATAGTATATAATATAATGTATATATATATACTATATTATATATATATATATATATATACATATATATATATATATATATATAATATAGATATATATTATATAATTATATAAATATATATAGATATATATATTATAATTAGATATATATATATGCCTGTGGTGTGAATGTGCGGCACACATTATATGTGCCATATATAGGAATATATATATAGATATATAATATATAATATATATATCTTATATATATATATATATACATTATATATATAATATATATAATATATCATATATATATATCTCTATATGCAAATTTATATGGTGCACGCACATTTCAACCCCACATGCAGATATATATATTAATATATATATAGATATAGTATATATATATATATAAGAAAATATATACCATATAATATACATATATATATATATATATATATTATATATATATATATTATATATATATTTATTATATATGTAGATATATGTATATATAGTTATATATATATATGTATATATATATATATATATATATATATATATATATATATATGTGTGTGTTGTGTGTGTGTTTGTGGGTGTGTGTGTGTGTGTGTGTTTGTGTGTGTGTGTGTGTGTTGGTTGTATAGAACACAAACACAC
>NC_051401.1:2053883-2058883 GCF_015228065.2 Penaeus monodon
TTCCATTTGCACAGAACTTTTATCCCACAATGACAGATGAGTACTTGTTTACTAGTCTGTGCGCCATTGTCATTGGAATTTGACGCTTGCAAGCTTGATTCGTTGCCCATTAATACTGCTGAAAGCTCATCCAAGGGAATGCTCTGATACTCATCCTGTTGAAATACAGTTTGCTTTTCTCTCCCTTCTCTCTCTCCCCCCCTCTCACTCTCTCACTCCACCCCACACACACACACACACACACACACACACACACACACACACACACACACAACCCACCACCCACCAAACAGACAACACACACACACACAAACACACCAACAAACACTCAATATCTCTCTCTCTCTCTTTTTCTTTTTTTATCTCCTTTGTTTAGAATACTGTGTTGCTAGTGATGTCTATAAAATGAATTATATGATTGAGGCCTCTGCCAAACACGCCAAAAAGCTTGTTTGAGTGCTGGTAATAACTGCGGCTACGGTGAAGCTGCACTCATGTAACAGTTAGCTACATGGAATGAAATGGTATGTTAGTTCATTCTTTTGTTTATTCGAATATTACCAAGTAGTAGCTATGTCTGATGAGAAGTGTCTTACTGTACAGCATAAGACATATAAACACTCACCACACACACACACACACACACACACACACACACAACAAAAACACACACACACACAACAAACACAACAACACACACACAACACAACGCACACACAACACGCACACACACACACACACACACACACACACACACACACACACACACACACACACACATATATATATATATATATATATATATATATATATATATATATATATATATATATATACATACACACATACACAAAGCACACACACACACACACACACACACACACACTTCACACACACACACACACACACACACACACACACACACACACACACACACACACACACACACACATATATATATATATATATATATATATATATATATATATATATATATATATATATATATATATATATAAGTATATATATACACATACATACATATATACACATAAACTTGAATAGACTTGCATATACAGGTGGACAGAATGACAGATTTGACAGTCAGAGACGGCCTGCCTGTAGCGCCCCTGACCAAAGGGCGATACTTACAAGAGCTGTCACGGGTCAGGAGCCACGCCTCGTGGGTCGGCTGATATTTGTCTGTATTTTGCTTGATTCTTCTTTGTCTGTTTTATTTGTTTATTTATCGTCATTTTTGAATTGTATTTGCTTAATTCGTATTTGTAAAGTTATTCCTGTGAAGTTTATGAGGACGACCATGTTGCTTTTATAGTTAATTACATGTTTATTTATATTTTTGTGCTTATTTTTCATTCCGCTCACTATAATGTGTAAAGTGTATTTGCATATATGTTTTTATAAGAGAAAGAGAGAGAGAGAGAGAGAGAGAGAGAGAGAGAGAGAGAGAGAGAGAGAGAGAGAGAGAGTGAAAGGAACAAAATCAGAATGTACCACTACTACTACTATTAATAATGATAATAATGATAATAACAGTAATAACAATAATGATAATAATCATAATAGTAAAATGATAATAATGATAATAATAATAATGAAGATGATGATGGTGGTGATGATGATGGTAATAATAATAATAACAATAAGGAATATAATAAAAAAACAATTATGATACTAATAAGGAAAAAGGATAATAATGGTAATTTTAATAACGAAGTAACAATGATAATAATAATAATAATAGTAATAATAATAATAATAATAATAATAATAATGATAATAATAATAATAATGATAATAATAATAAGAATGATAATAACAATAATAATAGCAATAGTAATAATAATAACAACAACAACAGCAATACTACTACTACAACAACTACTACTACTACTACTAACAATATAATAACAACAACAACACAACAACAATAATAATAATAATAATAATGGTAACAATAATGGTAATAATAATAATAATAATAATAATAATAATAATAATGAAAATGAAAATAATAATTGAAAATAATAATAACATAATAATAATTATAACAATAACAATAATGATAATAAAAAATAATAATAACAATGATAACACTAATAATAATAATAGCGACAATAATAACAATAACTATGATAATAATAGTGATAGTAATTATAAAAATAGCAATGATATTGATAAATATAATAACAAAGATACCAATAATAATAGTAATTAAAGTAGGAACATCTGTTGCCACAATTACTCGAACACTCTATTCCCATTTCCTTTCGTTTGCAGAGGATTTTTTTTTTTATTAATAATGCAAATATAATTCCTTTATTGCCAAGTTCCCTCTGACCTTTGTGCATACTAAGTTCTGCTTCTCTCATGCAGCACAGGCAAGATTTCCCGAGGGACCGAGGGTGTGAGTCATCTTGTAGTTTTGGAATACTTTTGACAAGCATTATAAGAAGCATTTATTTCGACAACTTTCTTATTTTATAGTAAAGTGGGCCCTTACTTTGAACTGTGCAAGTGGAATATATATATAAATATTTTTTTGTTATTGATTACGTTACTGCTTTTATTATTTTTTTATTACTATTATTATTATTATCATTAGTAGTAGTAGTATAGTAGTATTACTATAATTTTTGTTATTGTTATTGTATTATTATCATTATCATTATCATTATCATTATCATTATTATCATTATTATTATAACTATTATTATTATTACCATTATTATCATTTATTATTATTATTATTATTATTATTATTATTATTATTATTATTATTATTATTATGTAAATTTACTGTTCAAATCACTGGTAGATTGTAAACCGGCGTCTAACACGGGGAAGCTGATTATTACCAATAATCGAAGGTTCCTCGTTCTGTTTCCTACTCAGTACTCTAATACTCTCCTCAATATCCTGGCTGTCCCTAATAATGTGATTTTTTGTACAAAGTGGATTTTAGCTCTATTCCGATTTGTTCCATATATTTCTTAAAATTTTGTGTTACACTTCCAACAGGTACCACAGAAACTTTTCGAAGACTCCAAACCTTTGGATTTTCCGTTTGATGTCCTGATATTTTTCAATTTTTTCTTTCTCTTTTTCATCTATTCTCTTGTCTCCAGGGATGGCAACATCAATAATTATTGAATACTTCTCAACCTTATCAATAATGACAATATCAGGCTTTCTTGCTTCGATGGTGTGATCACGTTGAATATACATGTCCCAAAGAAGCTTATGAGTTGATCAGACCTTTCAAGCATAAACTTTTCACAAAGTTTCCAATGAATCATTTTTGCGACATTATCGTGTCTCCTTTTATAATGCGTCTGAGCCAGCTTCTTGCACTCACTAACTATATGACACAGTTTTTCTTCTTTCTTTACGTAATCTACATGCCAGGGAATCAGCTGATTTATCAATGTTATACTTTATATAGTTTGTTCTGATAGTTTGCTCTTGAGCAGCGCATATCAACGCTCCTGTAGTTATTTTCAGATCAGACTTTCTCATCCAACTCCAGGTTTTGTCTTTATCCGTTGTTACAGGCATATCACTAACAAACTGACTGTACATTTGTTTCCCCATCCAGGTCTCCATTCTCTTTTCTCTCATTGATTTTTTAAAGTCATCTTTACTACAACTTTTTCAAATTCCAAAATACCGACATCTTTGACACCTTGCAATAATCTCTCATTAGAATGTTTGACTGCAACTGTCCAAGTGTTTATTGCTTTATCTTGTTTTTACCATTTAGTTTAGACTTCAGTATTAACCTTACTCTACGTTTGTACTCTTTTACAAATTGAAGTTTCATTTCATTTTCTTTAATCTTATCACTTTCCAGTATCCCAAGGTACTTATAGCCTTCTTCATCAATAGCTTTCATGAATTTCCCATCTGGCAGCAATACACCTGTGCTTCTAACAATTTTTCCTCGCTGCAAAATGACTGCTCCACACTTGTTAATCCCAAACTCCATCCCGATATCCTTACTAAACATTTGCACTGTCTTTACAAGAGAATCAATTTGGTCATGAGACTTTGCAAATAACTTTAAATCATCCTTGAATAACAAATGATTTAACTTCGTAACCTTATTACCCAACTCATGATGAAAATTTACTTTCCTCAACACCAGAGGTATCATGCATATAACAAAAATAAGTGGTGATAAACTATCCCCCTGGAAGATTCCTCTTTTAATGTTAACTTCGCCTAAAGAAACTCCCGATGATGTTAATTCCAATTTCCAGTTATTCATGCTGCTACTCAAAACCCTTTTAATATTATCAGCAGCTCCAAACAACTCTAGGCATTCTCTAATCCAACTATGTGGGATCATATCATAAGCTTTTCGATAATCTACTCATGCCATAGCAAGGTTGGTGTGCCTCCTTTTGCAATCCTTGAGTACTGCCTTGTCTATTAACAGCTGATCCTTAGCCCCTCTGGTCTTTCTTCTACAACCCTTCTGTTTCTCAGGCAATAGTTTCTCTTCCTCTAAGAAGTCATGGAGATAATCAGACATAATAACTGTAAAGAGCTTCCACATTATCGGTAAACAAGAAATTGGTCGGTAGTTGTCTACAGCGGTACCTTTGGTTACATCTTTCTGGCACAAAACAATTCTTCCATAAGTTAACCACTCAGGCAGTTGTTCATTTCCTCTTAAAATCTCATTCAATTGATGGGCAATTCTTTCATACAAACTTGTCAGTTTCTTTACCCAGAAACCCTGAACTCCATCTTTTACGGGTGCTTTCCAATTTGGTACCTTTCTACTTTGCTTTAAGACATTTTTCTCGGTTATGACCAAACCTTCCTGATTCCGATACCTAAAGTTGTCTTTTAGCGTCTTGATCCCCATATTCCATTCCAAAACACTCTACTTTCTTCCGCATTTGGAATTTCATTTGCCACCGGGTTGTTCCCATTAAGTTCAGAATACAATCTTTTCTGGTCATAGTTGA
>NC_051401.1:2063883-2068883 GCF_015228065.2 Penaeus monodon
GTGCAAACTTGTGTTGTTGTCTAATGATCCTGTCCCTCTCCACTCTTAGATGATCAGTGCAATTTTTGAATCTCCTGTTTCTTACGCATAGCTAACTTGACGTAGTTGTCACCATATACCGGTAACGGCCGCTGTTCCAGCAGATCATACAGCAAATGTCTGTCCTCGCCATAAATGATAAAATGAGATGTCACCTAAGGAGCTGTGAAAAGTACTATTGATCGCCATCTGAATGATAGGTAACCATACATCCCAACAGGAAGTGAAAGAAGCCAGTGATGTCTGCAGCATGCTTAGGATCGTCCTATTTAGTCTTTCCGTAATTCAGTTAGCCTGCGGCCTATAGGGTAATATATTGATTTTCTTGATCCTGAGCATACTGCAGAGAGAATGTAGGAGAGAGTTGTTGAACTCAGACCCATTATCTGAAACAATCTCATCCGGGGTGTTATGCCTACAAATTACATTTTCCAAGAACGCACGGGCGACCGTAGTAGCAGACTTGTCGGGAATGGGGACAAACTCACAGAATCTGGAAAAATTGTCTATGAAGACTAAGAGATACCTATTGCTTGTAGCAGAAACAGAGAAACCTGAGAGGACGTCAACAATGATGCGCTGAAACGGTCTATCAGGGATGTTATAGATAAGCGCAGGGGATGGTACCGACACGGAGCCCTGGCATCTACATACATGTTAGCTACAGGACTCCCTTGGGGCCACTTGTAGGGGACACCTTCCATCACTCTACTATTGCCATCCATATAACACTATTAACTTATAAATATATATTTAATACAGTAACGCCAGCCCCTACATACCAAACCTTGCTAGACACAACAGCAGACGCAACATCCGCAGGCCTTCCGCCTCGTGACATTGCCCCGTATACACGATCACATTCTTCCTTCAAACTTCCCAGTACATCGCAACCCTTGTGAGTTCCTTGTTCAACCTGTATAAAGAGGGTCGCCTGCGAGCGACAGACAGACAGCCTACAGCAAGCTGACCGGACCGAACCTCTGTCTGTCAGTTGTACCATCCTCTCCTTATAATACACTGCAACAACTATGAAGAAGTCTGTTTCACCTTTGTCGCTGCCCAAGATTCCCGCACCGTGCCAGACGCAACTTGTCTGCACTCTACCACTCATCAGCCATCGTTACAGTGTGTGTGTGTGTGTGTGTGTGTGTGTGTGTGTGTGTGTGTGTGTGTGTGTTTTGTGTGTGTGTGTGTGTGTGTGTGTGTATAATATATATATATATATATATATATATATATATATATATATATATATATATATATATATGTATATATGTATGTATGTATATATATATATATATATGTATACGATATATATATATAATATATATATATATATATATATATATTATATATATATAATATATATATATATATTCATAAACTCACGTCTGTTTATACACATGGATGTTCTCAATGAAGGCACTAAAACGATGGTCAATGTTATTTTTAGGAGCCTCTGGTAGAAAGAAATCTTGTTTAAATTTCTCGCACCTCTTGATAGGTCTGTGTGGACTAGCTTTGATTTTGACTAAAAGCATGCTGTCGTTTTTCGGCCAGAACAATAGAACGGATTTTGAAAAGGTTTTCTCTAGGACCAGAGCTAGTCCATTTTTATGTTCTTGACCTCCTGAAAAGAGAATTCTTTTACTTGTCCTTCATAAAGTCGCCACTGGGCTATCTGACTTTACACAAACCAAAACACTGGATATTCAATCTATCCATCTCTTGGAGAATATTGTCCAGTTTTCCAGTTTGGTATAAACTTTGAATGTTCCGATTTTGGATAACTTTGGTCTGAACCTTTTAGCCGATATGATTTTTGTTTGTTAGCTGGTTTGTAGTTGCAGGATGATGGTCGCATTATCCCTGCAGTTGGGTGCAGCTACCGCTTCTTACAAGACAACCTTCTGATGCCCCACTTATGCCGCTTGGCTTATTAAAAAAAAAAAAAAAAAAAATCCGACTTTATCTTTCCCCGACTTTATCTTTCCCTAGGGGAGTAGTTGATTAGGTAATCATTGTTGGTGGCTCTCAACCCACAATTATATCCATGATAGACTCACTACCATATTTAGGTTTGATTTACCCAATATATGCTGATCCGTGTGTGTGCTCACGAATGCACAGGCACATAACCTGTATGTGTGTACAGATGGCTGTAAGATCAACAACCTTCGGTATGCAGATGATACAGTTCTCATGGCCACCTTTGTAAATGACCTCCCAAATATTTTTTGCTGCTGTTGTGGAACCCAGCGAACATCTTAGCCTCCATGGCAATAACAAGAAAATAAAAGGCATGGTGGTTTCAAAGTCGTAGTTCCCATCAACTTCTCCATTGAAACAAGTTGGAGAAATCCAGCATCTCCTCCTTCAACTATGTAGGAGCTCTTGTCACCTCAGATGCTAGTTGCAAGAAGGAAATCAGACGCAGCATCGGGATAGCAAAACATGCATTCTCCAAACTCTGGAACATCCTAACAGACCGCAAGCTCTCAATTCAAATAAAAAAATGACTCATTCAAACTTTGGTATAATCGACGGCTGACACTCGGCGCAATATAGAGGCCGCAGAAATGTGGTTCTACCGCAGGATATTGCGCCCTCCGTACACTGAGCGAGTGCCCAACGAGGAGATCCTCAGAAGAGTGGGGCAGGGACACGAGCTTCTAGAACTAGTCAGAGTACAACAACTCACATTCCTTGGACATGCCGAAGCGGTAAAATTGAAGATAAGCAAGCTCCAGGGAGACCGAGAATAACATTCCTCGATAATTTCAGAATACAAACACTTGTATGTATATGCATATATACACTTGTATTTATGTATATACATACATACATACATATACATATATATATATATATATATATATATATATATATATATATATGTCTGTGTGTGTGTGTGTGTGTGTGTGTGTGTGTGTGTGTGTGTGTGTGTGTGTGTGTGTATGTATGTTTGTGTGTGTGTAATATATATATATATATATATATATATATATATATATATATATATATATATATATATGTATGTATGTATATATATGTATGTATGTATGTATAATATATATATATATATATATATATATATATATATATATATATATATATATATATACATATATATATATATATATATATATGGTCCAGGTGTTCATTATATAAACCTATTTTAAAGAAAACCAAACGGGGAAAAAATAGGAACACCTGACAACCACCTGTTGCCATGGAAACCCAAGCGACATATGGCAACTCTTGGGTATTTGTGCGCATGCGCGTGACAATCGGGCAGGTGGGCAGGAGTCACGGGCATTCCCTCTCACTCACGCACGACTCACGAACGGAGAACAAAGCAACCAGAGCAGCGAACTAAAATTTGAAAAAATACTGCTGACCGGCGACCTGCAGCCGCATCGCTGTCATCACTCGTCCTCCTAGCCTCTGCTCTTACAAAATTCTTAGAAAAATTTATATATATACACGTGAGTAATGAACTTAAATCACAGAAGGCAAGCAACCGGCAAAGAAACGTGAGAAAATAGAGAACATTATTCATATTTTCGTGTTAGAGAAATAGCTAATTACTTTAATAAATTAAAACTGTTACTCCCCTGTGTCTAAGAACCCTGAAAAAAAACAATCCTAAACAATTCGAATGAGTCTTAACTATGGATAAAAGGAAGTGATATTTAGATGAACTAACAATTATACAGGTTAAGCATTGAACATCAACTAATTAATAACTTATGAATATGAAAAAAAAATTGTCAGATCTTGTCAAATGAATCCGGGAATAAAATTAAATGTATAAAAGAAAATAAATGAATTAAGACTTAAACATAAATCTTGAAGATAAAGAACACTCTGATAAGAATATGACAAAGTGGCGCCCGAACAGGGACTCGACAATTGGAGTAATAGATGTGAAGAGAGAGTTTCCTTAACTGATTGTGGATCTATCGTTAAGTGTTGTGGTCATTCATTTGCGAGTATCTCTAGAATTCTTTCTCCAATCAATATGTCTGCAGGAGCTTATGTAGAAGAGGCTAAGTTGATGGGGCTTGAGGACCCGATAGCTATTGTAGATTACGTGAGTAAACGTCAGGCTGAGGAGCGAGAAGAACGAGCGAGGCAGCGTGAGCGTGAGAAGGAGGAACGGGAAGAGCGGGACAGACAGCGTGAGCACGAGCTGAGACTGCAGCAGCTGAAGATAGAGGAAGAGGAGAGGATTCGCCGGCATCAACTGGAAATGGCTCGCGTGCAGATGGGGACGAATGGAGGCTCCCCTGCCCAGGCATCCACCTTGCCGCGCATCCGGTTACCTGCTTTTAAAGAAGGTGAGCCAATCGAACCATATATTCACCGGTTTGAAGATTTTGCCGATTTATATCAGTTCGACGAAGCCACGAAGAAGCTTCATTTCCAAAGTCTGTTTGATGGGAAACCCTTAGAAATCCTCCATCGCCTCAACGCGAGTGACAAGACGTACTGTTCGATGAAGTCAGCATTGATGAGGGCGTACGGGTTGACGGTCGACGACGCAAAACTTCAATTTAATCGAGCAATGATGCAAGACCGAGAGACTGCCACTCAGTTCCTGGTTCGTTTGTCAGGCTACCTTGACCAGTGGCTGGAAAAGGATGGGACGCCGGACACGAAGGAAGGTATTAGGGATTTAGTGTTACGGTTTCAGCTTGAAAAGTCGTGTCCCCAGGATCTCGTTGCGCAGTTTAAGATCCACAAGATCAAGACTGCAGAGCAGATGGCTGATAAGGCGGATGCCCATTTTTCTGCCTTTGGGTATCACACTCGCAGGCAGTGGAAAAAGCCGGCCATTTCACTGGGTCAACAACAGAGGGGAAAGCAAGAACTACTTTTGCAGCAGCAACAGAAGGTTCATCCCACAATTCACAAGCAACAGCATCTGCAGTCGAAAGCACAGCAGAGTGTAC
>NC_051401.1:2073883-2093883 GCF_015228065.2 Penaeus monodon
GCATCGCTGTCATCACTCGTCCTCCTAGCCTCTGCTCTTACAAAATTCTTAGAAAAATTTATATATATACACGTGAGTAATGAACTTAAATCACAGAAGGCAAGCAACCGGCAAAGAAACGTGAGAAAATAGAGAACATTATTCATATTTTCGTGTTAGAGAAATAGCTAATTACTTTAATAAATTAAAACTGTTACTCCCCTGTGTCTAAGAACCCTGAAAAAAAACATCCTAAACAATTCGAATGAGTCTTAACTATGGATAAAAGGAAGTGATATTTAGATGAACTAACAATTATACAGGTTAAGCATTGAACATCAACTAATTAATAACTTATGAATATGAAAAAAAAATTGTCAGATCTTGTCAAATGAATCCGGGAATAAAATTAAATGTATAAAAGAAAATAAATGAATTAAGACTTAAACATAAATCTTGAAGATAAAGAACACTCTGATAAGAATATGACAAAGTGGCGCCCGAACAGGGACTCGACAATTGGAGTAATAGATGTGAAGAGAGAGTTTCCTTAACTGATTGTGGATCTATCGTTAAGTGTTGTGGTCATTCATTTGCGAGTATCTCTAGAATTCTTTCTCCAATCAATATGTCTGCAGGAGCTTATGTAGAAGAGGCTAAGTTGATGGGGCTTGAGGACCCGATAGCTATTGTAGATTACGTGAGTAAACGTCAGGCTGAGGAGCGAGAAGAACGAGCGAGGCAGCGTGAGCGTGAGAAGGAGGAACGGAAGAGCGGGACAGACAGCGTGAGCACGAGCTGAGACTGCAGCAGCTGAAGATAGAGGAAGAGGAGAGGATTCGCCGGCATCAACTGGAAATGGCTCGCGTGCAGATGGGGACGAATGGAGGCTCCCCTGCCCAGGCATCCACCTTGCCGCGCATCCGGTTACCTGCTTTTAAAGAAGGTGAGCCAATCGAACCATATATTCACCGGTTTGAAGATTTTGCCGATTTATATCAGTTCGACGAAGCCACGAAGAAGCTTCATTTCCAAAGTCTGTTTGATGGGAAACCCTTAGAAATCCTCCATCGCCTCAACGCGAGTGACAAGACGTACTGTTCGATGAAGTCAGCATTGATGAGGGCGTACGGGTTGACGGTCGACGACGCAAAACTTCAATTTAATCGAGCAATGATGCAAGACCGAGAGACTGCCACTCAGTTCCTGGTTCGTTTGTCAGGCTACCTTGACCAGTGGCTGGAAAAGGATGGGACGCCGGACACGAAGGAAGGTATTAGGGATTTAGTGTTACGGTTTCAGCTTGAAAAGTCGTGTCCCCAGGATCTCGTTGCGCAGTTTAAGATCCACAAGATCAAGACTGCAGAGCATATGGCTGATAAGGCGGATGCCCATTTTTCTGCCTTTGGGTATCACACTCGCAGGCAGTGGAAAAAGCCGGCCATTTCACTGGGTCAACAACAGAGGGGAAAGCAAGAACTACTTTTGCAGCAGCAACAGAAGGTTCATCCCACAATTCACAAGCAACAGCATCTGCAGTCGAAAGCACAGCAGAGTGTACCACCACAGCAACAGCGGAAGCATCCTTGGCGAACGGTGAGTCAAGAAACTCATGATTACCGACAGAAAGAGCGGCCGCCTGTGTGAGTGAGGAAAACCCAACACCCCAGCCTCCGGAGACGTCAGAAGCTAGACAACAAACGCCCCACGTGCACAGCATTTGACTATCTGCTACCTCCACGGATCCTGATAAGCAGAGCACTCTCCTCGTTAAGTCAGGGTCAGTAAGTGGTGTTCCAGTAAGTGTTCTCAGAGACAACGGTTCGTCGGGGTGTGTTGTAAAGCAAAGTTATGTCCTACCACATCAATACACTGGGAGGAGGATAAATGTTAAAATGATTGACGGATCACTAGTTAATGTTCCAGAGGCGACTATACATGTAGACAGTCCGTTCTTTACAGGGAAGATTTCAGCAGCCGTGATGGTTAATCCGATTTTCGACGTCATCATCGGAAACATTAAAGGGGTGAGAAATAACTGTGGTGCTGATGCTGCAACGCAAACAGGATGTGTCGCTGTTACGAGAAGAATGAAGAAAACGAAGGAAGAGTTTACTCCACTGACGTCGGTAAGTGACCTGGTGAAATCTCAGGATATTGTTCAGGAGCAGAAGAGCGACCCCTCACTAGAATCAGTGCGGAGGAAGATGGCGGAGAAGTCTCTAAATAGGTCACGGGAGGAAGAAACCTGTTTTATCGAGAAGAACAAGAGGATCTACCGGAAGGTTCAGGCGTTTAATGGGGAGGAGCGTCTCCAGTTCGTCGTTCCTGCGAGGTATCGTCTTGCTGTTTTCCGTTTGGGTCATCACTCCGCTCTCGGAGGTCATATGGGCCAGAAGAAAACGCTCGACCGTATTCAGGCAGAGTTCTTTTGGCCTGGCATGGGGCAGGAGATTTCAAGGTTAGTTCGCTCATGTGATATTTGTCAAAAGACTAGTGACCGCGGACGCGTGAAACCTGCGCCACTGAAGCCGATGCCGCTGATCTCCGAACCTTTCGAGAGAGTCGCCGTGGACATCGTCGGACCAATCCACCCGAGAGCGAGTGATGGATGTAAGTACATTCTCACACTCGTGGATTTCAGCACGAGGTGGCCAGAAGCAGTGCCGCTCAAAAATATAGATTCTGTCACTGTCGCCGAAGCCATGGTGGAAATCTTCTGCAGGATCGGTATTCCCAGGCAAATTTTGAGTGATAGAGGGACACAGTTTACCTCTGCAATGATGGAGGAAGTGCTTAGATTATTGTCGGTAAAAGGACTAAAAACGACACCATATCATCCAATGTGTAATGGTCTTTGTGAGAGGTTTAATGGGACTCTAAAAGAAATGCTCAAGAGGATGGCAGCAGAGCAGCCGAAGGAGTGGCCACGCTATGTTGCACCACTTCTCTTTGCTTACAGGGAAGTTCTTCAAAGTTCTTTAAAGTTCTCACCCTTTGAACTTGTCTATGGAAGAGCAGTAAGAGGACCTCTTCAAATACTGCGGGAGCTGTGGGACGGAAATGAAGCAGATACAGAAGTTAAGACAACGTATACTTATGTCATTGACCTGGCAAATCGTCTCCAGTCTACTTGCGAACTAGCTAAGCAAGAGTTGCTGAAAGCTCAGGAAATACAGAAGGCATACTACGACAGGAAAACAAGGGTACGTCAGTTAAAGGCTGGTGATAAATGCCTTATTCTCTTGCCCACTTCTCATAATAAGTTATTAGCGCAGTGGAAGGGCCCGTATGATGTCGTAGATAAAATGTCTGAACATAATTACTTAGTACAAGTGGGGAATCAACAAAAAAGGTTCCACATTAATATGCTGAAAGAGTACTTCACAGCTAACACAGGATGTGCGTCCCATGTCGAGAGAGATGTGCCGAGGCAAGACGCGAAGCTTTACGTTACACGGGAACGAATCAGCAGGTGGTCTTTCCAACAACAGCAGTATCTCGCGTATGTTAAAGCCTTCTTTTCGCAGATACCCTCGAATCTCAGCAGTACTTCCGCCGCAGCATACATCTGCGCCGCCGCCGTGATTCCAGACAGTGAGTGTGACGACGGACCTGTCACCGCACAGTCGCGTCAGACCGAAACCATCGAAAATGTAAAAGTGAGTGACACCTTAAAACCAGAGGAACGAGAACAGTTAAGATGCTTATTGGAACATTTTAGTGACATATTCTCTGACAGACCAAAAGTTGCAATGGTTAAATATCACACTATTGAACTTACTAGCTCCAAAGTTGTGAGACAGAAGCCTTACCCTATACCTATGAGGTTAGTGGATGCTGTTAGCCGAGAAGTCGAGGACATGGAAAGTGCGGGAATCATCGAGAAATCTACGTCCCCCTTCTGTAGTCCCATAGTAGTAATACAGAAAAAGGATGGCAGTGTGCGTATATGTGGAGACTATCGGAAAATCAATATGATTACAAAAACTGATGCTGAACCAATGTGTGATCAAAGAGCTATTTTTTCCAGACTTACTGAATCGAAGTTCTTTAGCAAACTCGACTTAACGAAAGGTTTCTTTCAGATACCTTTACACCCTGAGAGTCGAGAGATCACTGCTTTTACTAGTCCTGCAGGTCTGTATCAGTTTAGGGTACTTCCATTCGGACTATCGAACTCACCAGCTGTATTCAACAGGGTTATGAGGCAAGTGTTGCAAGGTATTAGGGGAGTGGAAGCATTCATTGACGATATTCTGGTTCACTCTTCTACGTTCGAGGAGCATCTGGAAGTCCTTGAGGAGGTATTTCAGCGGTTAAAGAACGCAAATATGACCGTTAAGCCAAGTAAGTGTGAAATTGGATTTAAGGAAGTTCAGTATCTTGGCCATACTTTGGGTAAGGGCAGGTGTAGCTGTCAGAACGACAAAATTAAGAAGATAAAAGATGCACCGCGACCCACAACTAAGAAGCAAGTACGGTCTTTCTTAGGGCTAACTGGATATTACCGTAGCTTTGTGCCTAATTTCGCAGTGTTAGCTCTCCCACTCTTTGATCTGTTGAAGAAACACGCCCCGAATAAGATTCACTGGGGAGATGAACAGGAGGATGCTTTTAATTCACTTAAGAAATTATTATGTAAACAACCCATTCTCCAGTTGCCAAATTTTCAAAAACCCTTTATCCTTCGAACAGATGCATCACAGGATGGTGTAGGAGCAGTATTAATGCAGGAATCAGATGGTGAGGTTTATCCCGTAGCCTACCACAGCCGCAAGTTGAAGTCCGCCGAGAGGAACTACAGCACGGTCGAGAAAGAACTGCTGGCAGTCGTTGACGGAATCAAGAAGTATTATTTCTACCTCTACGGAGACAAGTTTCTGCTGGAGACTGACCACATGCCTCTGGAGAGTTTGCGCACGTCCAAGAACGCGAACGCTCGTCTGATGCGCTGGGCGATGTATCTGCAGCAGTTCAACTTCGCCATCCGCTACATAAAAGGGAGCGCAAATGTCGGTGCCGATTTTCTCTCTCGTCTCGTGGAGAACGACTGGCAGGAGTCGGAGGAATCCCTGCACAGCGATCGGTCGGCGTCAGAGAGAGCCCACCTGAGTGACTAAGTGTGCGAGCCTGTGATAAAAGCCGTTGCAAGTGCCGGGGTATTGAAAAGAAAAAAAATACTAAACAATCTAGAAATAGATTTTAACGAGAGCCATTTTATTTCATAAGTTACTTTTGCACAAGTTCGATATAGTAAATTCTTCTGTACATCTTACAGTACTTGCACATTGAAAATTGCTTAATTTCATCCATGTGTTACACGATCAAATATTAACTAAATTTAAATGGGTAAAGTTTTCTTAAGATATAAAGAAATTTTCTCATTCAGAGTAAAATTTATTTTCGGAGGGGGCGAATGTCCAGGTGTTCATTATATAAACCTATTTTAAAGAAAACCAAACGGGGAAAAAATAGGAACACCTGACAACCACCTGTTGCCATGGAAACCCAAGCGACATATGGCAACTCTTGGGTATTTGTGCGCATGCGCGTGACAATCGGGCAGGTGGGCAGGAGTCACGGGCATTCCCTCTCACTCACGCACGACTCACGAACGGAGAACAAAGCAACCAGAGCAGCGAACTAAAATTTGAAAAAATACTGCTGACCGGCGACCTGCAGCCGCATCGCTGTCATCACTCGTCCTCCTAGCCTCTGCTCTTACAAAATTCTTAGAAAAATTTATATATATACACGTGAGTAATGAACTTAAATCACAGAAGGCAAGCAACCGGCAAAGAAACGTGAGAAAATAGAGAACATTATTCATATTTTCGTGTTAGAGAAATAGCTAATTACTTTAATAAATTAAAACTGTTACTCCCCTGTGTCTAAGAACCCTGAAAAAAAACAATCCTAAACAATTCGAATGAGTCTTAACTATGGATAAAAGGAAGTGATATTTAGATGAACTAACAATTATACAGGTTAAGCATTGAACATCAACTAATTAATAACTTATGAATATGAAAAAAAAATTGTCAGATCTTGTCAAATGAATCCGGGAATAAAATTAAATGTATAAAAGAAAATAAATGAATTAAGACTTAAACATAAATCTTGAAGATAAAGAACACTCTGATAAGAATATGACATATATATATATATATATATATATATATATATATATATATATATATATATATATGTGGTGTGTGTGTGTGTGTGTGTGTTCATATATATATATATATATATATATATATTATATATATATATATATATATATATATATATATATATATATAATATACATATAATATATATATACATATATATATATATATATATATATATATATATATATATATATATATATATTATACAACTCAAACACAGTACAAAAAATAACACATACGAGAATGCATAGAAAAAGCTGTCGGACGTGGGAATAAATGGAAACATCGCCTTGGTATATTGTAAAATTTCTGGTCGCCTGCATGTCTATACTCACACCTCCTTGATTTATTACAATACAGATAGTTTCTTATCGCTCGTGCAGGCGAGAGATGATGGGTGAGACAGCGTTAAGGAGATAAGTGATGGCTCTAATCTTTTCCGAACACCCAACCCCCTTCTGCCTCCCTCTTTCTCGCCTCTTGCACTCTCTCCCTCTTCGTTGCCGTCTCTCCCTTTGGTAGGGCGCCACTGCAGGCGCTTTTGCGAATGTGTGTGTAGCTGCCTGTCTTCTTTACGTCTTTCTTAACTATACCTGTGAATCAATATTTATCGTCATATTAATCATATATATTTATCGATCTACTGACATCTAGTTATATACCTATGTCTAACTATCAAGTTTTTTGTCTATCTACTTATCTATCATTTTATCTATCCATCTACTTATTTCTTTATCTACGTTCTCTCTCTCTCTCTCTCCCTCTCTCTCTCTCTCTCTCTCTCTCTCTCTCTCTCTCTCTCTCTCTCTCTCTCTCTCTCTCTCTCTCTCTCTCTCTCTCTCTCTCTCTCTCTCTCTCTCTCTCTCTCTCTCTCTCTCTCTCTCTCTCTCTCTCTCTCTCTCTCTCTCTCTCTCTCTCTCTCTTGCTCTCTCCTTTTGTATGTTTGTATGTGTGTGTTTGTGTGTGTGTGTGTGTGTGTGTGTGTGTGTGTGTGTGTGTGTGTATGTGTGTGTGTGCTTGCGTGCGTGCGTGCGTCTGTGTGATATTTTCACTTGTTTCAGATACGATATTCACTGAATAGATTGATACTGAATCTTCATTACCGATTTCCTTTTCCCCTTCCCTTCGGCCCCCTCTTCGTGGAATGTCTCTCCCCTCGCACCATTTTTCCTTCCCGATTATTTTTCCCCTCACCCTCTCCCCCGAGGCCCCTCCCCTTCCCCTCCCCTACCATCCCATTTTTATTTTTTTTCCCCTCTCCTCCTCCTCTCCTCCTTATTCTTCCACCTACTTTAGCCATACTTCTCCCTCCTCCTTTTCCTTCTTCTCCTCCTGCTCCTCATCATCATCTTCATCATCATCATTATTATCCTCCCCTTCCTCACCATCATCATCAGTATTATCATCATTATTATAATTATCCTTATTATCCACCGTCTCTACCTCCTCTCATAATCATCATCATCATCATCATCATCATCATCATCATCATCATCATCATCTCATCATCATCATCATCATCATCATCATCCTCATCATCCTCATCATCACCATCATCATTATCATTATGCTCCTCCTACTCCCCATCATCACCCTCCTCCTCCTTCTCCGCCATCCTCTTCCTCTGACATTTTCTCCCCAAGCCATTATCGGGGATTGATGTCAGATCTATGGATTAAGTAAGTAAACATGTCGGCCATTTGCGACGTCAGTGATGGCCATCGCTTGCCCATTTCTGCTGGGATCATCTTTATTATTGTTATTATCGAGGTTATGGTTATCAGTATGGTTATTACCATTGTCATTATCATAATCGTTTCAATGATTAGCTTTGTATCTGCTGGGTTCATCTTTATTACTGCTATCATATTATTCTTATCAGAATTTTGCTATATTGTTTTTGTCATAATCGTTACAACTGGTTCTTTCATATGTGCCGGGATCATCTTTACCATTGTTATTATTGAGATTATTGTTGTCATTATTATTATCATCATTAATGTTATTATTATAATCATTACAATTACTACTTCTATATATGCGGGTTATATCTTTATTGTTGTTGTTTCGAGATTACTGTTATCAGCATTCTTTTTGTTATTGTTGTGATCATAATTATTACCATCATTACTTCTACTACTACTACTTTAACTGTAGCTAGAATTACTATCATTTTTATCAATAACGATATTGATGTTACTACTGATATCATCATCATTGATATTGTTGTCATTATTGTTGTTAGTATCATAATTATAGCAATGATTGTTATCTTTAATATTATTTTTATTACTATTATTATTATTATTGTTGTTGTTATTGTTGTTGTTATCGTTATTATTATTGTTGTTATTATTATTATCATTATTATTATTATTATTATCATCATCATCATCTTGTCCTATTTCTGTTTTACTTATTCATTCATTCGTTTTTGTCTATTTACCTTAATATTCTATGCTTAATCTTTTCTCCTGTTTTATGCTAAATACCTTCCTCTTCTGACATCTTCCAGATCACTGTTTTTCTTTTATTGGACTTATCCTTGTTGTCTCTTTTTTCCTCTTCGTCTTATTTTTTTTCTTCTTGTTGCTTTCTTAGAATATTGCATGATATTGTTGCTCCCATAAGAAACTTTTTATGTAAATACGAAACATATACAACGTGATATAAACGTTGAAATAAACATTATCGTATTACGTAGACAAAAACAAAATCATACACATACATGCATACAGGCGCACACACACAAGCCAAAACCAACACCTTTAGACGCAAAAAAAAAAAGAAATACAAATCAGTAAACAATACACACAGGAAAAAATAAATACAACCAAAAAGTACAAACATCTTTGAACGGAAGAAGTGACGGAGAAAGTGTGGCCTTTGGATGACTGCGCGGTGGTCGGAGGAAGAGGAACAGGGAATAAATACAGGAGTTTAAAAGTAGTAGTAGCTTTAGTAGTAGTAGTGACAGTAGCAATGATAGTAGTAGTAGTAGTGGTAGAAGCAGTAGCAATAGTAATAGTAGTAGGAGCTGAAGTTATCTAAGTTACCGTAGGAGTAGTAGTAGTAGCAGTAGTAATAATGGTAGTAGTAGCAGTAGTTGTAAACAACAGTAGTACGAGGAGGAGTATTAGTATCGATGTGTCGCGGTTAGCTCAGTTAAATGTACATCACAGCCTCTTAAGTTGTTCTAACTCTAAGGGCTTATCCGCCAAGGTTAATATGTTTTCCGAGTTTTCTATTCTTTCAAATGCGGTAGCACTGTGGTCCGATTTAGTTCAAAATAAATGGCCAAGAGGGAATCTAATAACTGAGAGAATCCAACAGAAAACCCAAACACTGATAAAGGGTCATAACATGGACAATTTACCTTTAGTGTCTTTTCGGGTGACTGGCCTTGCGTGTGCGAAAGAGCGAGACGAGTGAGCGAGAGAGAGAGAGTGAGTGAACGAGAGAGAAGAGAGGGGAGAGGAAGAGAGTGAGAGCGAGAGAGAGAGGGCGGAAGAGAGGAGAGCGAGAGAGAGCGGAAGAGAGCGAGAGCGAGAGAGAGCGGAAAGAGAGCGAAAAACGAGAGAGAGCGGAAGAGAGCGAGAGCGAGAGAGAGCGGAAGAGCGAGAGCGAGAGCATGTGTATATGTGTGGGTGCGTGCATGTACTCGTGAACAAGGGTAACAATCAATAATCAACTCGATTTAGAATCACCTTGTTCACCATGAGAAAACACAGTGTTAGGGGCCATTACTGCCGAATCTTATATTAGGTGTAGCTCTAATGCTTCTCTTATAACAGCACTTGAATTTATTAAAAATAAAAACAAGGAACAAAAGGTAAAATCGGACAAAGAAATAAAAGAGCGAGTTCTGGTGTTTTACTAAGAGAGTGACAGCGTACATATGCACGAACCAATATAATTATCTTTACCTTCTTATTTTTAGCCACAGGTCGCTGTTATAACCACTGTCGATGGGAGTCCGTCACAAAAGTTCAGAAAAATAGGTAAAAACACAAAAGGCGACAGCGTGTTGCCTTGGCGAACCCCAGCCTGCCCTCTCTCTGTTCCAGGTGTCTCTGGCGGGCTTTCCCCAGGCGCGCATCCTCACTTTCGCGGTAATTATTACCACCCCGCGCACTAAATCCCCTTATGCGCATTTATCTGTGCTGCATTTCTGGGTCTCTAAACTACTTATTCATCACTTTTATTCTTGAAATTGCAAGGTGGATTCTCATTTTCTAATCATGTTCTGCGCAGGTGGTGTCGTCTGCACCGGGTTTTCCCGTGCCTCTTGCAGTGCTGCTGTTTGCTTCGTGGTTTTAGGCATACTAGGGCTGCAGTTTTTCTTGGGCGCATATGGTGTTGAAAAATCTGATCACGAAAAACCCCTCCATGGCCCGGGAGTGAATGTCGGGGTGTCGCCTCCACTCGCCTCGAGTCCTGGATGGTATCCCTAGGTTCCGCTCCGGGCCCGCCCATGTCCGTGGCGATCTGGCGCAGAAAATACGAAGCCATCATCGGGAATCACAGCGACGAGCCGACCATTCACACTCCCATGTCCGGGACATCTAGCAGCAACAACCGAGGTTCCGTTCCGTCCACCTCGTCCACTCGCTCATACCGCTACAATCCGTCCCTGTTTCATCTAAACGGCAGGAATGGGGAGACCTGTGACCAGGCAATCTGTGGAAGACAGTCACAGAACATCCAAAATACATGGCTGGGGCCGCTGTCATCGGCTCCCTCGCAGCGGCAGGACCTGTGGATATCAAAAGGCAGTAATTATAAAGGCTGTGTATACTGAGCCGGCCCTCGAAGTAAAACTACCAGAACTCGTAAAATAATAAATAAAGTAAAAGGAACAAAACATAAAAAGGAACATAAAATCGGTAAAATGCTAAATTAAAATTAAACATAAAACGATCAGAACCATAACTAAAAGAAAATTGTTTACAAAATTAATATCAACTTAAAACTAAGGACTTACAGATTAAAATACATTAAATTAAAGGTACACAACTTAAAAGGTAAAAGTTAAGTAAAATAACTGAAAAATGAAAAGGAGATTACGAGCATAAAAGTAAATATGAAATTACAAACATAAAAGTAAATATAAAATTACAAACATAAAATAAATATGAAATTACAAACATAAAATAAAGTAAAAACAATATACATATATACAAAAGATATACAGGAGATCTTTATGTACTGCATTTCAGCAAGGGCGTACAGAGGATAAAAGCAGTACTTCCCGAGGATCTATATCAGCATCCTCCTCATGATTTAGCTGCTGACAGTCAACAGATGGGTCAGACTGTGGGTCGGGTGGACTCACGAACGCTAGTTCATCAAGTGTCCTGAAAGGTTTTATCTGATTAACATGTAATCTGCGTTTCTTTGTAAGGTGGTTCTACATCCTGAGTGATGTAAGTTACAGGCCCAACACGCTTCATTATGCGAGCTGGCCCATCCCAGCGGGAACCTAAAGTTCTACGAGGACCAGTAAGCCTGCGAAAATTTCTGAAAAGTATCAGTGAACCCACAACCATTTCAGGAGCTTTTCTACCTCGTTTATTGTAATTTCTAGCCCATGTTTCCCGAGCCCGACGCGACGTTTCGATTGCAATGTAACGCGCTTCCTGCAAAGAATCATGAAACTCCTTTGCAGCATCTGTTGCAAATGTTACGTCATTAGAGAGACCTACAGGGAAATGACCGTGATGACCCATGAGAAGATAAAGTGGCTGATCACCTACCGAGCGATGGAAAGCACTGTTCAATGCTAATCGAACCTGAGGGACATACTGATGCCACTCTAATGGATGTCGCTCAGTTAGAGTTGCTAATGCCTCTTTGACAACCTTATTTGACCTCTCCACCATCCCATTAGCCTGTGGGTGACAGGCAATGGTCAGGTGAGTCTTAGTTTTGACAATACTACAGACCTGGGTAAACAACCTGTTTGTAAACTCACAACCACCATCTGTCTGCAGGAGCCGTGGTGGCCCAAAATTGTCAAAAAGTCGTTAATGTAAGCCTCTGCAACAACCTCGGCCTCCTTAGACGGGAACTGGAATCAACTGCAAGAATCGTGTCAGATGGTCAATGAGAACAAGAATATACCTATACCCAGCAGTCGACAGGCCACAGTCTACAAGATCAGCTGACACCTTTTCGAAGGGAGCTGACACCTCTGGTGCAGCAGCTAAAGGAGCTCTGTGTGGAGTACCTTTCCTTCGCTGGCATGTTGCACACGAAGCGACATAGCCCTTAACATCACGCAACATGTTCGGAAAAAAAAATAAATCTCTTAACTTCAGATAGGTTCGAAATACACCAGGATGAGAGGCGAATGCACTACCATGTGCAAGCTTCAATGCAGCTGCACGTAATGACGAGGGACTACCAACTGATGTACTACATGCCCAGGCAACTCACGAATGTGATAGAGAAACACCGTTCTGTAAAGAGAATTCATCAAGAGCCAAAGGTAACTTCCTTTTGGGCAAGCTCCTTTCCTCCAAATATTCAATGATCTCCAGAAGTAACGAGTCCTTGAGTTGCTCTTCCGCATAGCAGTGGGATCAACATCAGCAAGACAATTTGCCTACGGAACGAGATAACATGTCTGGCACTTTGTGTTGCACTCCCGCTTATAAGTGATTTGGAATTGATAATGAGATAGCTTCATAAGCCCAACGTGACATTCGAGCGCTTTTGGTCTTTCTGGTAAAAACATATACTAATGGACGGTGATCAGTGTACACAGTAAACTGCCTACCATAGATATAAGGATCAAATGCCCGGACTCCTTCTACAACGGCCAGAGCTTCGGCATCTGTTGCAGAGTAACGTGTTTCTGCCCCACGGAGTTTTCGTGAGAAGTATGCAACTGCAGAAGGGTTGCCATGAGCATCCCTCTGCATTAAGCATGCGCCAATAGCCAATTGTGAAGCATCTGTGTGCACCTCAAAGGGGTCATTAAAGCGAGGTTTCTGCAATATAGGGGCAGAAGCCAACTTATCTTTTAAGGACTGAAAGGCTTCTTGTTCAAGTGTACCCCACCTAAATGACTGATCCTTTCTAGTTAATTGTGTTAATGGTGCTGCTATAGCAGCATACTTAGGTATATGTTTTCTAAAGAACCCTGTAGCACCGAGAAAGCGGCGCACACCTTTTGCATTTCGTGGAGGTGTCATATCTACAATGCTACGCACCTTCTCAGGGTCTGGCAAAATACCTTCAGGGGTTACCTTAAAGCCAAGGAATCGAAATTCCTGCACAGCAAACTCGCACTTTGCCAGGTTGAGCTTAAAACCAGCATCATTTAGAATTTTAAGCGTTTCCTCAAGCTGTATGAGGTGAGAGTTGAAGTCAGGGCTATAAACTACACCATCATCCAGATAAGCAAGAGTGTGCCTACCTAAAACTGGGGAAAGTACTACATTCATGGTGCGTTGGAACGTTGTTGGTGCTGTAGAAAGCCCAAACGGCATCCTACGAAATTGAAACAGGCGGTAACCATCACTGAAAGCAGTTTTGGGTTTATCAGAAGGTTCTACGGCCACTGACCAATATGCAGAACGGCTGTCGAGAAGTGAAAAGACTGAGTGTCACTGAGCTCATCTACATAGTTAGTCAATCCTCGGGAGAGGATATGTATCAGCTACTGTTACAGAATTAAGATTCCTGTAATCTACACAAAAGCGTTAAACTACCATCTTTCTTTTTAACTAACACAACAGGCGAAAGCCAAGGAGATGTTGATGGCTCAATGATACCAGCCTTCAGCATGTCATCACACTCCTTTCGGATTTTCTCTTTCGCCGACTCTGGCATACGCCACTGCCTGGTGCATAGTGGGCTTGCATCACCTGTCACGATCTTATGTGTCACGCCAGGTACCAAACCTACTTGAGTTTTATCTCCTGAGAAGAGAGAAGGGAACTTTGCAAATACTTCTTTTAATTGTTCCCGTTTCTTTGAGTTAAGATGACCAAGAGATGGTCCAGCAACTATTTCCTCACTATCTGCTTCAATTAGTGCCGATTCAGCGATGGCACTTGCTTCTAAAGCAGCATCAATTCTCCCCACAGTATCACTACCAGGCAACACACAGAACAGATCATCTACCTGAGAATCATCTGCCAACTGAAGACCATGCTCCTTGTCAAACTCATCCTCTTCCCAATCAAAATCTGGTACCTCCTTATGACTGTCCAAATCAACAGCTGCTGCTCTTTCTGAAAATAGGTCATCTTTAGTTTCAACAGCATTAAAGACGTCTACTTCCTCTGCTACACAAAAGTGAGACCCGTTTCGAAGTGTTACCGGTTTAGCTGTTAAATTCACCACAAACACGGAACATCTGTCCCTTTGAGGTATCACCTTTGAGGTATATCAAGCGCAGTAGTGCAACTACTTATCAAAACGGACTTCCCACTGAAACAAGGTGATATGCTGCAAGTTACATACATACCAGTGTGGGCTGGACAAACCGTCTTGCAACATGGAGCCAAACGTAAATCAGGAGGTCGTGCTGTTGATTGCAAAAATGATACAATTCCCAGAGATTCACCTTTCTCATACTGCAAAGGGTAAACTTCATTATCAAGATGAAGATAAGCATCCTGAGTATCAGCATCATGTATGATCTTATAATGTACTCTGCGCAGCAAATCCACACCAACTAGAAGATCACCTGGAAATGATACAGCATCAACAACAATAACCCTGTGGATTAGCCTCTTACCAGATATTAACCGAACCTCAACATCCAACTCTTCAATCACAGGAAGTTCTTTTCCTGCAACTCCTCTTAGACCTCGATGTGCGATAAAAGATTTTTCGTGGTGAAAGGTGTTTCAACTGCTTCTTTCTTAATTAAAGTTACCTGGCTCCCAGTGTCAATAAATGCCTGCAACAGTTTCCCCTCTAATTTAGCATCACGGTAGGTCGTCCGCTAGGCCATTTGTGTCGAGTCACCTGGTTGCTGCTCGTGGAACTGCACTCTGGAAACCCTGCCTCCTAAGGTACTGTTCTTCTCCCGATGCAGCAGGTCCCGTTCTGCTCGGGATGTTGGAAAGGGACATTCTCTCCTGAAGTGCCCTTCCCGACGGCACGCCCAACACGTTCGTGAAGCTGGCCTCGTGAACTGATCTATGCGTCGAGATGTTCGGCGTGGTGACAACCCAAGAGGTCTGGAATAACCATCTGGCCCCCCTCTTCTATTCCAGCTACCTTGCTTCCAGATCTTGCAGATGAGGGGAAAAGACGAGCCGGTCCTTCTTCCTCTGCACGGACGCCCATCCTTGCGTTCCACACCCGCTGGGTTACGTCCACTAATTGCTTTAGTGGGGCATCCTCTGACCCTGGCACAGATCTCCTCAGCCAGCCTGGAAGACCTTGCAAAAATAACCGCCTGATTAGTTCGTCGGCTCTCCAATTGCTTCAGGGTAATCTCGAACGCCCTGATAAACGGCACCTCTAGTGCAATATAGAAATCCAGAGGAGCTTGACCACTAACCAGTCGTCGTTCATGGAGTAGCCGAAAATAGTCACTGGCAGAGCAGGTTCCCCGAAACTTCTGTCGTAGCTTTGACTTAAAATCCCCCCATATTGT
This sequence comes from Penaeus monodon, assembly GCF_015228065.2. Lineage (NCBI taxonomy): Eukaryota > Metazoa > Arthropoda > Malacostraca > Decapoda > Penaeidae > Penaeus > Penaeus monodon. Next base: position 2,089,664 of record NC_051401.1, read on the forward strand.
GATGCTGTCAAAGATGGGGCTGTTGATTATCAGATCTGCAGGTCCTCTACAAGATGCCCTGGCATTTCTTATAAAAGTGTTATCATTTGGTGGATTGGATAAGTTCTCAATTTGGCGAATCCACCTCTCTATTTCTTGATTACGTCGAAGTGGTTGGAATGCTGGAGTGTCGCCTGAAAACTTTGGAATTGGCTCCTTCTCCATGTAGACAGCAACCCTAGTCGACTGCCCCGCAGGCTCGATACGATGAGGTGAAGAAGGCCCACACTGCAGGTTTTGTGAAACTTTGTTCGCTCACTTGGAACAGGTGTCTGCCGTGGGGTTGATACAGGGGTTAAACTTGGGGTAATAGACCGAAGAGCCTCTCTCAGGGAACGGTTTGCCTCTGCCACAACAGCTCTGTCCTGTTCTGCTTGGATGGCGAGAGCAGTCCTGGCTTCAAGAAGTGCTGCGCGGTCTCTTTCACGGCTGCTTCCCTCTGGGCACTCTGCTCTTCCATCTGGCGAAGTGCTTCGTCCCGAAGCCGGTGATCGTGTTTGCACTGTATTTCGAGGATACGGTTCTTTTCCATCAGGAGCTTTAGAGTTTCTTCGTTTTTCTTACGTTCTTCTTCCAACTTAGTTTCTAACACTTTAATAATTTCGTCACTTTTCCTCCTGTCCTCTTTTGCCTTTGCTTCACTTAAAGCATACCTCTCTTCCCACTCACTAGTCTGTGCCTTAAGGGTCGAAATTTGGCCTGCCAGTTCATCATAAACACTAAGCTCAGTGTCAAGTAACCCTTCCACACGTGAGACTTCCTGCCGCTCATCACCTTCCGTGGCCGGTGCGGATTGAGCTGCATCAGGGCCAACTTTCCTCGGGCGAACCATTTTAAACAATGTGTCACTTACTACACAAAACCGTCTTATGTTCAGTGTCTGTTCACACTGGGGTTGCACTGGATGGAGCACTAGACACTGTAAATATCACTACACAGTAAAACACTTTGTACAATGCTGTTGCAACACCTGCACCTTTAAAAGTTAAAGACTTACCACAACCATCACCAAAAATCGATAAAATACAAGAACATAAAATGAGAAAACATTAAAACAAAATAAATACACAGAGATACATAAAAACACACCTTGGTAAATGAGAAGCAAAAGCACCAGAAAAGATCGGAAATGTTAAATAAAAGTCTCAATGTTTGACTCCCTTTTGGCCGGCGCGAGTCCGTCGGATGGTAACACTTAAAAAAATCACTGGCATATGGATATTATCATTAATCACCATCTGAGCACCGCTGCCACCAAGAACAAGCTGTCGCGGTTAGCTCAGTTAAATGTACATCACAGCCTCTTAAGTTGTTTTTAACTCTAAAGGGGTTATCCGCCAAGGTTAATATGTTTCCGAGTTTTCTATTTTTTCAAATGCGGTAGCACTGTGGTCCGATTTAGTTCAAAATAAATGGCCAAGAGGGAATCTAATAACTGAGAGAATCCAACAGAAAACCCAAACACTGATCAAGGGTCATAACATGGACAATTTACCTTTAGTGTCTTTTCTGGTGACTGGCCTTGCGTGTGCGAAAGAGCGAGAGCGAGTGAGCGAGAGAGAGTGAGTGAGTGAACGAGAGAGAGAGAGAGAGGAAGAGAGTGAGAGCGAGAGAGAGCGGAAGAGAGTGAGAGCGAGAGAGAGCGGAAGAGAGTGAGAGCGAGAGAGAGCGGAAGAGAGCGAGAGCGAGAGAGAGCGGAAGAGAGCGAGAGCGAGAGAGAGCGGAAGAGCGAGAGCGAGAGCATGTGTATATGTGTGGGTGCGTGCATGTACTCGTGAACAAGGGTAACAATCAATAATCAACTCGATTTAGAATCACCTTGTTCACCATGAGAAAACACAGTGTTAGGGGCCATTACTGCCGAATCTTATATTAGGTGTAGCTCTAAATGCTTCTCTTATACAGCACTTGAATTTATTAAAAAAAACACAAGGAACAAAAGGTAAAATCGGACAAGAAATAAATGAGTGAGTTCTGGTGTTTTACTAAGAGAGTGACAGCGTACATATGCACGAACCAATATAATTATCTTTACCTTCTTATATTTAGCCACAGGTCGCTGTTATAACCCACTGTCGATGGGAGTCCGTCACAAAAGTTCAGAAAAATAGGTAAAAACACAAAAGGCGACAGCGTGTTGCCTTGGCGAACCCCAGCCTGCCCTCTCTCTGTTCCAGGTGTCTCTGGCGGGCTTTCCCCAGGCGCGCATCCTCACTTTCGCGGTAATTATTTACCACCCCGCGCACTAAATCCCCTTATGCGCATTTATCTGTGCTGCATTTCTGGGTCTCTAAACTACTTATTCATCACTTTTATTCTTGAAATTGCAAGGTGGATTCTCATTTTCTAATCATGTTCTGCGCAGGTGGTGTCGTCTGCACCTGGTTTCCGTGCCTCTTGCAGTGCTGCTGTTTTGCTTCGTGGTTTTAGGCATACTAGGGCTGCAGTTTTTCTTGGGCGCATATGGTGTTGAAAATCTGATCACGACAGATGGATAAAGAGGAGTAGAGGGGGAAAAGGACGAGGAAGAGGTAGGGAATGGAAGGAAGAACAGAAAGATTAGAGAAAGAAATGTAAGAGAATTAGTAGCAGAAGGAAGAAGTAGGATGGAGAAAAGAAGAAGAAAAAAAGAGAGAAGGGAGGAAGTAATGACGAAAAAGAATGAACAGAGACACAGGAAAGACAAGAAAAAGAGGAAGAAGGTTGAACGGAGGAAAAGGGGAGGGAGTGAAGCCCAGCGCCCGACGCCTCACCCTGAGTCACGTACAGATGGAGCGTGACTTTTGCCACACTTAATGCTTCAAAATTTCTCTTCAAATCCCTTCGGCAAAGATCTAGAAAACCAGTTGTCTTGTTTTTGTTCTGTTTCCTCTCATTCTTTCCCGATCACAGAGAAACAAGTTCTGTTTTTAGAATTAAGAAAAGAAATGTAGAGATGACAGGGAATACGTAGGTATGTAGAAAGAGGTTTTAGCGTTCCCCAGAATACGTAGTATGTATACACTCTCACACACACAACCCCCCATACATATATATATATATATATATATATATATATATATATATATATATATATATATGTGTGTGTGTGTGTGTGTGTGTGTGTGTGTGTGTGTGTGTGTGTGTGTGTGTGTGTGTGTGTGTGATTATGTATGTGTGTGTACATACATACATACATACATACATACACAAATACATACATACATAAATACATACTATAAACAATCAATAACAATACCGGATGGTACGTTTCACACCTCTGTCCTCAGCAGCTGCCTTTCCTCCTTGGCAGGATACAGGGTCCTGCCTTGCCTTCTCTTTTGGCACTTCTATGGCGTAAGTAAACTTCCTCCCTCGAAGGGACCTGCTGCATTAAAGACAAGGGGGAAAGGCAGCAGCTGAGAACAGAGGTGTGAATCATACCATCCGGTCTTGCTGTGTACTTGCCCGAGATGTGCAAAGTAGAACTAAGTTCAGGCCCAGCTGCTTCTATGATCGAAGTATATATACTTGCATATTAGGTCCAAAGATACGATTTTTTTGTCCAATTACAATATGGTACCCTACTGAACTCGCTAATCCTGACAAATCCAAAGTAATTAACACCTTACTTGACACGTTACCCTTCTTGTGACAATTTACTTATTGCTCTCTCATTTTTCTTAAAACTTAGTAAGATGATTGTCAAACATATTATCCACTTCATTAGCCCCTCTACTTCCCTGGTACACTTATATTTCAGCCTCTGAAGACGATATGACCCTCCTTGCTACTAAATATTGCACCTCAGTGCGAAACCACCGCCATATCCGCTACTCTGGCATGCAACAACCTTCGGATCACCAGGAACTGTCTGTATGATGCCGAGTAGACGCTGTATCACTATGCGTTATTTGCCAGTGTTTCAATCGCTGCAGACGGCTCGAGGACAAACCTTGCACGTGGCCAAACGATGTAAACAATACATAGCATAATCGGACGGTATGTTTCGCACCTCTGTCCTCAGCAGCTGCCTTTCCCCCTTGGGCAGATGCAGGTGTCCTGCCCTGTTTTCTCTTTGGCACTTCTATGACGTAAGTAAGCATCTGCCCTCGTCTGGAACAGCCGCATAAAAGGACACGTCTCGTCAGACAGAGAGGGAAAGACAGAGCAGACAAGCCAAGCCACACAGGTTCCAGCTC
>NC_051401.1:2098883-2106383 GCF_015228065.2 Penaeus monodon
TCACCATAATAAAAACCATCCACAACAACCAATCCAAATTAAAAAAGGAAACCAAACAAAAGAAAAAGGACACACGAATAAACAACAATAAAACTCATAACAAAATTAAGGACCAGCAAAACACACCAGAATAAGTAAAACTACCAACCACCATCACCACCAACAAAACAAAACAAAAACAATAGGAAGCCAAAAACAAAAACACAACCGAACGTTCGCTTTGTACGCACGGGGGTCGAGGCTCGTGTGTTTAATTGGGATGCTGCGAATACCAACCTTACAAAGCCAGTTGTCAGAGGAAACTAAACAAAATTCAAACGAGGAAGAACATGCATCGCGGGAGGACCGGGAACTGGAACAACCGAGTTAGAGTTTTTGAACATTACGAAACGTTTTCTTTTCTTTTCTTTCTTTCTTTCTGTCTTTTGCTTTCTTTCTTTTCTTTTCTTTTTTCACTTTTTGAGGGAATTCTGTCTATGATTTGTATTTCGTGGAGGAAGGATTGAAAATGCATATTTTAATTCACGGTTTATTCCGTGGTAAGTGAAAGACTTGGGAGAAGAAGAAATTCCTCTTGGGGGACGAAGATAATGATAAATATAAAGATAGATAGATAAACAGATAGTTAGACAGATAGACAGATGGATACAGATAGACATATATAAACATGTGTCAAGTATCGCTGGCAGAGCAATGAAATCCTAACGTCAAGTTAACCTTTCGGCATCATATCATCTTTCTGTATTATCACTATTTTACTATTATTATCATTATTATTGCTGTTGTTGTAATAATTATCATTATCATCACTATTATTACTATCATCACAATTATTGCTACAATCACTATTAATACTATCATCACTACTATTACTATCATCACTATTAGTTACTGTCATCACTACTATTACTATCATCACTGGTATTACTGTCATCGTTATTGCTATTCTTATTATCAAAGGAAGGTGCTGGCCCCAAGCGTCAAGAAGAAACACCTGCCAGAACCAGTGTAAAGCGACCCCATAAAAAAATGGGACAAAACTGCAGCCAAAGAAGAAAAGTAGGTAGATGATCTAGCAGCATTGTAAGGCGCCATTACATAGCATCAGATAGTGACAATAATAGTTTTTGTTCAAAACCACGTTACAGGAAAACTTATTGCGAAATAATACGATTTAAAAAAAGTACACCCCAGTCAAAACATAATATGAACAAACGGTCTATCGACTTGAATGAATGGATGAACACTGTGTGACAAAACAGAGATCAGTGGATATGACAAATGTTGAATCCAATAGATGAATAACTAAATGAAAAACGTAAATAGCGGTGATCAGAAAAATGCTAATACTCGAAGAAATGAACGTGAAATTCGGCCTTTCTTTTTCCTTTGTATTTAGTCTTCCAAAAAATAATGTTTGCTTTTCCCTTCGTAAGTAACAATCTGTCTATTTTTTTAAAGTGATATAGTTATTTCATCTTCTTTTACGAGGCAGTCTTTCCCTCTTTCTTTTAATTTGACTTTTCCCCTTTTCTTGTATAGACGCCTTTCCTCCTACTTCATTTTATTCCATTTCGTTTTTCTTTCCATTTGATTTTTCCCCACTTCTCTTTCATCAGACACTCTGCTCCTTCTTTCATTCCATCCTATTTCTCCTTTTCTCTTTTCCTTTTTAATCTCAGACTCATGGGGATTAGACGCCCTGACGTGCTCGTTAGTGTGGAGAACTTGTCAGAGGTTAATTAGCTTGGGTTAGCTTCCCCTTTAGCTTTCTTTGCAGTGCGCCATGGATTTCTGTTTCTAAGAATATCTGTTGAAAGGCTACGAGACGTTGATCCTTTTCCGCGAGAGCGATTTCGGTTCAGGAATAGGATGTTCAGGATGTCTCATGCTCGATGAGATGCGGTGTTGTTTTGGAAAAAAGGCTAGCCATGTGTGTGTGTGTGTGTGCGTGTGTGTGTATGTGTGTGTGTGTGTGTGTGTGTGTGTGTGTGTGTGTGTGTGTGGTTGTGTGTGTTGTGTGTGTTGTGTGTGTGTGTGTGTGTGTGTGTGTGTGTGTGTGTGTGTGTGTGTGTGTGTGTGTGTGTGTGTGTGTGTGTTTATGTGTAGTACCTAATTAAACTCGGATCTTTCTCAGTCAACCCTTTCTACTTATCTACAAGGAAATGCTCCCATAGCATCCCTAATTACTCCAGAAGGATCAACAACCCATGCAATTAATTTTATAAAACAAAGAACAGATGAGCAAAAAGTAGGACAAGAATAGGGAGAGAAAAAACACACACGATAAAACGTAAATAATAGAATAAAAATATCAAAATTGAAGTCAAGAATAGAAAGAAAGAACAACATACGTATAGAAATAAATAAACAAAAAGCAAATCAGGAATAGAGAAAAAGAAAACACGATAAGACCATAAATACCAAACAATAAACCCCAGAAATGAATGCTGGATCCTTGATTGAGCCTCGTCCGCCAATCCCCTAATGCAGCGCCCATAGTAATATCTCTCGGGCCGAAGGAGTTCTCGGAAGCTCTCTCTTATATTGAGTGTCTCGCTAACCCCGTTTATTGGCTGTCAGAGGGGAAAGGAGACAGCTGATAGAGAAGGTTCAATTAGGGAGCAATACCAACGTAGAAAGGAGGGTTTTGATCGTTCAGCTTGTGTTCATTTCAGTATTTGAATTTATTTCGTTGAGCTTTATTTCGTTGTTATATTTAGTTTGGTTTCATTTTGTTGTTTTATTTCGTTGGGTTTTATTTCGTTGGGTTTTATTTCGTTGGGTTTTATTTCGCTGGCTTTTACTTCATTGCGTTTTATTTCGTTTAGTTTTATTTCGTTGGGTTTTGTTATTTCGCCGTCGAGTTTTATTCATTCAAGCCTTGGGTTCGGCTTATTTCCGTTAATTATTGCTGTAGTTATTTACCTTTGTTAATCATTCGTTTTCGCAGATTATCTTTCCTCGGGTTAATTTTGTTCTCGGTGAAGGTCATCGTTTTGCTCCATTCCTTCTTGCTAAAGTTCTTAGTTTTTTGTTCATTCGTCCTCGCTATTTCCGTTCTCTGTGGAGGTCATCCGTTTGTTCTTCCAGTTTCTTCCAGTTCTTGATGCAGATGTTTTTTTTTTTCCGTCCATACCGGAGTTCTTAACTTGTTCGTCATTAGTTCTCGCTGGTTTTCTTCATCCGTCTCTCTCTCTCTCTCTCTCTCTCTCTCTCTCTCTCTCTCTCTCTCTCTCTCTCTCTCTCTTTCTCTTTCTCTTTCTCTTTCTCTTTCTCTCTCTCTCTCTCTCAGTGAAGTTAAGTTTATTTTTCTTATTCCCTTTTTCTTCTTCTTTTTCTTCCCTTCTTCTTGTTCCTTTTCTTTTTTACTTACGAGCAAAGAACGCGAACAATGAAGACGGAAAGTTTTGTTGGCATGAGGAAATCTGAGCAGCTATCTCGCGGGTCGAGGGCGACTGTCCTCTCGCTTCCACTCTCCGTCCCTCCCTCTCCCTTTCTCGGTCTCTTTTCCTGACTGCCTGTCTATCTGTTTGTCTGTCTAATATATATATATATATATATATATATATCATCATCATCATCTTCATCAAGGGGCTAACGCCGACGGGGGCGTATGACCGCATCCACCCTTCGCTTCCAGCCACGAGGATCCCTCGAGGCGCGTCTCCAGGCAGGATCACGGCCCATCTCTAATTCCTCGCGACAAGTCTCGTCGCGCTGCCCAAACCATGACCTCCTGGGTCGTCCCACAGGCCTCCTCCACCCAGGGATGTCTCGCAAAGCCATGCCAGTCTCACGGTGTAACCGTCGGTTCGCCATGTGGTCCTGCCAACGAGACTCCAAGACACTGGATAGTGTCCAGGTTTCGCTTCCAAAGAGCAAAACTGGCAGTATCAAAGCCTTGAAGACACGCAGCTTGGCCCTTCTGCATAGGTACTAACATCTCCAAATGCTCTTGTTGATCGAGTTCATGACTCCTGTTGCGAGATCTATCCATCTATTGACTTCTTGGTCTGACAGCCCAGAGATACGGTCTATGCTACCAAGGTATGTAAAACTCTCTGTAACTTCAACGTCCTCGCCGCAAGCATGGATCGACCGAACGGGTTCCCCTAATAGGCCCCCAAAGTCCTGAATCTTGGTCTTGGCCCAGGAGACTTCTAGGCCTAAGGGCTTCGCCTTATTACTAAATGCATCAAGAGCCGTCACCAGTGACTCCAAGGACTAGCAACAGGATAGCAACATCATCGGCAAAGTCAAGGTCTGAGACCTTGATATTGCCTAGTGTTGCTCCACACTGACTTTCGCTAGTAGCTTTGCCCATTATCCAGTCCATACAGGTGTTGAAAAGTGTTGGTGCAAGGACACAGCCTTGCCTCACCCCTGAATTAACAGGGAAGAAGTTCGACAGATCCCCATCACACTTTACAGCACTTTTAGTATCAGTATAAAGGCTTTTTATTAAGCCAATAATCTGCATTGGAATTCCCATGAGTCTCAGAATCTCCCATAGGGATTCCCGATGCACCGAGTCAAACACCTTCTTGAGGTCGATGTAGGTTGCAAGCAACCCACGACCAAACTCACAACAGTGTTGCACAATTACTCAAAGCACTAGTATTCGGTCTATTGTGGACTTGCCAGGAGTAAATCCAGACTGCTCCGGTCTCTGATGCCTCAGGTGGTTGCAGATCCGTTTCAGAAGAATGTGGGTGAGAACTTTGCCTGGTATGCTGAGCAATGTAATGCCATGGTAGTTGCTACAATCCCAATGATCCCTTTTCCCCTTCCAGAGAGGGATGACCATGTCCCTCAGCAGGTCAGGGGGAATGGTACCAGACTGCCAAATGGCAGTCAGGACTGTATGCAGGCCCCGAGCCATAGGTTCACCCCCAGCCTTTAGCAGTTCAGCAGGGATATCACATATGCCTGCAGCTTTCCCACTCTTCAGTTTGAAAATTGCCATCCTAACCTCCGTTAGGGTAGGAGGTTCCTCATTGATGGGTGGGCCCGGCACAGGTATTGTGACATCCAAGCTAACTGTTGGAGAGTCTACCAGGTACATCTGCTCAAAATACTCAGCCCAATGTTCACGAACCCGAACATAATCTGAGATGATCTGTCCATCCACTGATCAGACTGCAGTCCTCTGTGAGGAGGGCTTAGAGTTCAGCTTTCTGGTAGGCAGGGCAAAGGTCGTTTACCAAGAAATGGCCTTCACAACCTCCTCAGCAAGATTACTGATGAACTGTTCCTTGTCCCTTCTCAGCAGTGCCCGAGCCCTACGCACCATGGAGCAACGCAAGACTTGATTACCTAACCTAAGGAGGCTATTCTCGCTGCTGGGAACAGCTCCTGAGCCATCGGGGCTGACATCTCATAGCCAGCTCAGTCATAGCCGAATACCGCATTGAAGTCGCCCAATGCGAATATCTCGCCGGGGGCAATTGTCTGACACAGATGCGAGTTTGGCGTAGAACGCCTCTTTCACATCAAGTTTACATACATTGGTAGGAGTGTATACAGCAATAAGAGACATGAAGCCAAAAGCATGCTTCAGTCTCAATGCCATAATACGCTCATCAACCGGTGTCACCTCAACTACCGAGGGCTGAAGTCGGCTGGAGATGGCAATGGCTAGCTACACCTTGGAGGTGGTGACCATCGCTCTGGCCTGACCAGTAGTAGGTGTACCCACCCACACTGATCGTGCCGCTATCAGGTCTTCTCACCTCCGAGAGGGCAGCCATTTCAACTCCCAGTCGCTTCAATTCCCGCGATAGCAGCGGTAACCGCTCATCCTGCCACAAGGACTGGATGTTCCAAGCACCTACCCAGAAAGCTCGCCTGAGGTTAAGCCTCAGGTGGTCACTCCTGGTGCACGCCACCTTTGCCACCCCCACCTACATTGCCCCAAATAAAGGGGGTCGGCGGGCTGTGGGGCCGCCCATCCGCCTTTATGGTGAGTTGGCGCCTGCCGGGGCGCAGGTGGGACAGTAACTCTTGTTCCAATCCTATATAAATATATATATACATATATATACATATATATACATATATATGCGTGTGTGTTCAAAAAAAAGAAAGATACAATATGTTTTTAAGATATCTAAATTGATGTACAAGTTTAAAACGAGTCTAAGAAAAAAAATTGAGCGAAAGACCGCAGAAACAGAAATTCGACTCAGGACGACCTTATCGCCAGAATTGGACGGAAGGAGAAAAAGGGTCGGATTATAACCCGATCCCACGGGCCGAATGGGGGGAGGGGAGGGGAGGGGAGGGGAGGGGGTTGATGGAGAAGAAGAAAGAAAAGAACAATAAGTAGAACTAGGAGAAGAAAGAAGAATGAGAAAAATAAGAGGAAGAAACGAAGTAGATATAGAACAAAAAAAAGAAAAAAAAAGAAGTAGAAGAAGAAGAAGTAGAGCACTAAGGAGAAGAAGAAGAACAATAAGACGGAGGACGACGACCTCTATAACGACCACATTCACGGCCACGACAACCCGCAGCGATCCCAAAGAGTCCTGCAAGCTAATTAAGCGGCAGGATCTCTTCCTCTTGACGCTGTAGTTCGATTGTTTCCGAGCGACGCCAAATCCCCGCGGACGAGAGTTGCGAGACGCGAGAAAAAAGGGAAGTCATCTTAAACACGTTGATCTTGGTTCTTAGACGTCGCTTCGGACAGAGAGTTTGGGGTTTCTGTCCGATTTCTGCTGCGTCAGATCTTTTTGTTGTTGTTGTTGTCTGTTAGTTTTTTTTCTTAACTTTGTAATATTTTTGGTTCGATAAAGCATGGAACATATCGGTGTATAATGTCAAAAAAATATCATTGTCATTATATTTGATGTTTTTATTGTTGTTATTATTATTATTATTATTATTATTATTATTATTATTATTATTATTATTGTTATTATTTTTATTTTTATTTTTATTTTTATTATTATTATTATTATTATTATTATTATTATTATTATTATTATTATTATTATTATTATTATTATTATTATTAATTTATTACTATCATTATGATGATGATTATCACTATCATTATCATTATTAGTTATCATTAATACAATCATTAATATTATCATTATTATTATTATTATCATCGTTATCATAATAATAGTAATAAATATTACTAGTATAATTGTTATTATGATTTTCATTAGTATTGTTATTATTATCATTATTATTATTATCATTGCTATTTTTTGTTACTGCCATTATTATCCTAGTCATTATCCTCTTTATTGTCACTCTTATCCTCTGCCTTTGCAACCCACCAATGATGTCAAAACCGGACTTTCATAACCCCTGACCCTTCGATCCCTTAGCCCCGAGAACATCTGCTCAAGCAAGGCAACCAACCCGCAGGAAGATTTATGCAGCCACTCAGCTGTCCGAAATAACCCCTTTTTCCCTCAGGCCGACGACCGCCGTCGCTTCAGGGCGGGAGTTAAGTGAATCTTCTTTCTTTCGTACTTCTTTCTT
>NC_051401.1:2108883-2113883 GCF_015228065.2 Penaeus monodon
GTGTGTGTGTGTGTGTGTGTGTGTGTGTGTGTGTGTGTGTGTGTGTGTGTGTGTGTGTGTGCACTTATGAAATACATTTAATCTCCGAGAGTATTTGGTAACGGCCTGAGGATGATGCAAGTTACAATATTGGATCACAGGTTAACATAGTTTACATATTTTGTTGTTTAGTTCAGTTACAAATTTTAACCAGTTAGACATTCTGTGCACAACATATGCAAGGATACGATGATAATGTCATTGTTTGTTTTCCCTAGGTGACAAAAAATATGAGAGGAGACAGAAGTAAAGGAAAGAATAAAGAATGAGAGAAATAAAGAAGAAAACAAGAAAGAAAATATCAGTGAATCTATAACTATCAAGCTTGTGTTCTCGATTCCCTGTTTCTTAGAAATCTGAAGCGGCCACGGCAACATAAACCGTCATAAATTGAAATTTGTAATATGAAGATGCTCCCCTGATAAAATGAAAATTGACCGTTTGCGTCTGGACATTTTAGGCATTATATTCCAAAGATATTCCAAATGTAAAATAGAGTAACGAAAGTAATATATCACCAGTAACCAGAAACGAAGATGACTTAAAAAAAACAAGAAGATAGAGAGATGGATAGATTGAATAGATTGATAAATAAATAGTTGGGTAAATAAATAGAAACATCAATTAGAAAATAAAGCAGTAACATAATTAAAATTCATAACACGCTCAGTCTTTTTATCAATATTAGCCTTGTTAGCGTAAAAATTTCCCTCCTCAAGAAAGATCAAACACTATGGCAATAATTACACCCCCCCCCCTCCATGAGAGAAGCCCGACTAAAGGTACAAGTAGCCCCACCTTTTCCGGTAGATCATTATACAAGGAAATAATGATGAAAGGGTCGTATGATAAGCAATTACGTGAGGATTTAATTGGGGAAGAGAGATTGAGAAAAAGAAAATGGAGATAGATAGACAAATAGATATATATATATAGATAGATAGATAGATAGATAGATAGAGAGAGAGAGAGAGAGAGAGAGAGAGAGAGAGAGAGTGAGGGAGAGAGATTGAGAGTAAGAAAAGTGGAATGAGAGAGAAAGAGAGAGAGAGAGGAAAATAGATAGAGAGAGAGGAGGGAGGGAGTTTACCAGACCTGAACCTCCCGTGATCTGAAAGAAGCACTATTAAAAAAAAAAAAAAAAAAAAAAAAAAAAAAAAAAAAAAAAAAAAAAAAAAAAAAATATATATATATATATATATATATATATATATATATATATATATATATATATATATATATATAAAACAATTATATACATATACATATATATATATATATATATATATATATATATATATATATATATATATATATATATATATATATATATATAAAGAAACGACGCCACAGAAACAGCCCAACACCAAAACACACAAAGCAGTTTTAGAGATCAGAACTTTCAATTTGTCAACATTTTATCCCAGAAACTTGTATTCGAATTATGGTCTGGCTCTCTCGTCTTATCCAACTTACAAGCGCTTTTAGGTATGTGTCTGTTGAACATGTAAGGCAATATATGACTCGTTTATTTTTCAACAAAAATAGATATCTTGTAATATACGTTACAGAGAAAAACTGCTTAGTTTTCTTAATGAAGTGTACACTTTGGGAACTTTTCTTGTATGAGTAGACATGTAATACATGTCAACTCTTACCATCTTTATGTGAATATATACATATATATAAATATATATATATATATATATATATATATATATATATATATATATATATATATATATATATATATATATATTATATATACATATATATATATATATATATATATATATATATATATATATATATATATATATACATATACATATACTGTATATATACAAATATCCGGCTGTGACCGAGCTGGCTGTGAGATGCCTGTCGGCCCCGATGGCTCGGGAGCTGATCCCAGTAGCGAGAACAGCCTCCTGCGGGACTTTGCTAGGTCCCAGAGAATGAGGATCTCTGGCTCCTGGTATCAGTGCTCCAACCCGCATCGTGATACAGGTATAGCGATACGGGTACAGTGGCCAAGGAGATCGACCACATTCTTGTATGCACACGATGGAGGATCCTCCAGAACTGCAGAGTTTACCAGAGTGTCGAGTTCGTGGCACTGACCATAGGCTGGTTGTGGCTACCCTACTGGTCCACTTCAGAACTACCCATCCCTCCAGTGGCCACTCTAAGGTGTATCACTTGGACAGACTAAGGGAGGAGGAGCGTGCCCGTGGGTTCACCATGACAGTCTCTGACCGATTCACAGAACTCGACAACCTGACGGACCCAGCTGCTCTGTGGGAGTTCTTCAAGCACAAAACACTCAAAGCAGCCCAGGAGTCCATTGGCGTATGCCCGAGGGCAAGGCAGAAATCCATCTCCCTGGAGGCACTGGAGGCCGCTGAAGCACATGGCTCGGCTGAATGGCAATCAGGTCTTGCTGAAAAGGGACAAGAAACAGTTCATCAGGAAGCTTGCTGAGGAGGGTGAAGGCCATTTCTTGGTAAACGACCTTCGCCCTACCTACCAAGCTCTGAGAAAGCTGAACTCTAACCCCTCCTCGCAGATGACTGCAGTCCAGTCAGTGGATGGACGGATCATCTCAGATCATGTTGAGGTTTGTGAACGTTGGGCTGAGTATTTTGAGCAGTTGAACTATGTAGACCCTCCAACAGTTACCTTGGATGTAAGCGATGTCACAATACCTGTGCCGGACCCACCCATCAGTGAGGAACTTCCTACCCTAAAGCAGGTTAGGATGGTGATTTCCAGGCTGAAGAGTGGGAACCTGCAGGCATATGTGATATCCCCGATGAACTTCTAAAGGCTGGGGGTGAACCTATGGCTCGGGGCTTGCATACAGTTTTGATTGCCATCTGGCAATCTGCTACCATTCCCCCTGACCTGATGAGGGGCGTGGTCATCCCTCTGGGAAGGGGAAAGGGAATCGTTTGGACTGTAGCAACTACCGTGGCATTACACTGCTCAGCATACCAAGCAAAGTTTTCGCCTACATTCTTCTAAAAACAGATCCGTGACCACCTACTGAGGCATCAGAGACCGGAGCATTCTGGATTCACTTCTGGCAAGTCCACAATAGACCGAATGCTAGCGCTTCGAGCAATTGTGGAACTCCATCGTAAGTTTGGTCGTGGTTGCTTGCAGCCTACATCGACCTCAAAGCGTTTGACTCATGCATCGCGAATCACTATGGGAGATCCTGAGACTCAGGAGAATTCCAACGCAGATTATTAGCCTAATAGCAAGCCTTTATACCGGTACTGAAAGTGCTGTAAGTGTGATGGGGGTCTGTCGAACTTCTTCCCTGTTAAAGCCACTTTTATACACACACACACACACACACACATACACATATATATATATATATATATATATATATATATATATATATATATATATATATAATATATATATATACACACATGTATATATATATATATATATATATATATATATATATATATATATATATATATAGTATAATATATGATATATATATATATATATAATATATATATATATATATATATATGTATATATATTATATATATATATATATTATATATATGTATATTATATTATGTATATTTATATATATATATATGATATATATTATATATACTATATATTTATATATATATATATATATATATCAATATATATATATAAAATAAATATATAACTATATATAAATATATATATATTATATAATATATATATATATATATATATATATATATAATTATATATTATATATATATATATATGTTAATAATATATATGAAATCATGTGTGTGTGTGTGTGTGTGTGTGTGTGTGCACATACAAACAACATAAACCACAGACCTCGGAGGAACGCGATGTTTCGGACAAGGTTTAGCCCATTCCCTACAGAAAAAAGGGTAAGCATCCAGTAATTCCAGCGCATTACTATTCCGCACATGAGATGCCAGTAACTTGTCATAACCGCAAGACGAATCTCCGCTTCGCATATTGGCCAGCATCACGGCAAGATTCATCTCCTGCGCGAGTCCGTTGGCGACAGGGAAGGACGCTGCCTCGGTGAGTAGCTCAGTTTGTTGCTTTGGTTCGTCCGAAGCGAGAAGTGGGGGGGGAGGGGGAGGGGGATGTGAGGATGAGGGTAGGGGTTAGGATGGGGGTAGTGTGGTTCGGAGTGATAGAAAGGGGGGAGGGGAAGGAAGGGGACTGGAAAGCAGATGCTGGACTGGGATGCTGGAAGGAAAGCGGACGGACGGCGGCGATAGGGGGTGGGGGGAGAGAAAAGGGGAGGAGGAGGAGGGAGATGGGGATAGGCAAGCGGGGTGAACGAACTGGGGAGGGGAGGCGGAGAGGAGGAGAGAGATAGGGAGGAAGGGGCTACGGGGAGAAGGTGTATATAGGTGGAGAGCTTAGGAAGGGATAGGGGGAGGGAGTGAGAGAAGGGGAGAGAAGACACGCAGGCTTACTGAACGGACGCTGAGGATAACTGGCTGTGCCGGATATGCGCAGGAAAATGCCAGGGCGATAGAAGGAAAAGGGAAAGGAATATTAACTAAATGTGTTTCGTGTCTGGAAACTCTGATATACGGAATTCACATTTCCTTTCTCCGCCGAATACGTAATGTATCTTCAGATTACTCGAGATCTTCAAACTAAACTGTAGTCTACACACACACACACACACACACACACACATATATCTATGTGTGTGTGTGTGTTTGTGCGTATGTGTGTGTGTGTGCGTGTGCGTGTGCGTGTGCGTGTGTGTGTGTGTGTGTGTGTGTGTGTTGGTGTGTGTGTGCGTGTGCGCGTGTGTGTGTGTGCGTGTGTGTGTGTGTGTGTGTGCGTGTGTGTGTGTGTGTGTGTGTTCGTGTGTGTGTGTGTGTGTGTGTGTGTGTGTGTGTGTTTGTTATGTTATATAGATACATACATATATA
>NC_051401.1:2175049-2185982 GCF_015228065.2 Penaeus monodon
CGGGGGACGGGGGAAGGAGGGGGAAGGGGGGAAGTAGGGGAAGAGTGGAGGGGGGGGTTGGAGGGGGAAGGGAAAAGGGCGGGGGAAAGGAAAGGGAAAAGTAAAAAGGAGGAGGATCAAGGGGGTCAAAGAAGGGGAGATGCGAGGGGAGTTGGAAAGAAAAGAGAAAGAGACGGGAAAGAGAAGGGGGGAAAAAGGATGGGAGGAGGAAGGAGGAAAGTGAGTAAGAGATAGAAAAGGAAAAAAATTTTAAAAGATGGAAGAGGGAGGAAGGGGGAAAGAAAGAATGAAGGCGTGTGTCGGGGAAAGGGAAAGAGAGGGAGAAAGGGGAGACAAAAAGAGGAAGGATAAGGAAGGAGAATAAAAGAGGTTGGAGAGATATTGATAAAAAAATTGAACGGGAGAAAGAGAAAATAAAAAAAGAGAGAAAACAGGGTTTTAACGGGAAGATGAAGGGTGATAAACGTGGAAAAAAATTTTAGCTAAAAAAGGAAAAGAAGTGGGCGAGGGAAAAAAAAATTATGATAGACACAAGGGATAAAGTAAGGCTCAGCGCAACAGACAAAAGAAGAATTAATGACACAGGAGAATGGGGGGGGCAGGGAACAAGAAATTCGCATGCATGCATTATCTCCTATCTACTGTCTTTTTATATTTATTTGTTATCTTTTATCTTTTTTTTTCTCTTCATATATATATATGTGTGGTGTGTGTGTGTGTGTGATTCCAATATCCGTTACCCCTTTGGCCCTTTTCCACCCTTTTCCCTAATCCTTCCCCGCGCTTTCCCTCCTGGGGACGGCCGGGAAACTGACAGTTTTTATACCTTTAAATGCCCATCCCTTGCCTCCCGCTCGTGATTGGCTTTTTCCGTTTAAATTTATGGATCTGCAACAAACCCCTGATAACTGGAGGAACAAACTAAGGCAAGACAGAAAGGGATTATCTGAACCCCCGGGAAATCGCTTCACCCCTTGTCTCTATTTTTCGGGGGTTTTTTTTTAAACAGTGAACGAACCCTTTCTATACGCTTTTTTTTTTCCTTTTTTTTTCTTTTTTTTCCCCTTTTTTATATTTGATTTGTTTCAAATCTGGATTTTTTTCATTTTTAGTCGACCCTTTTAACACAATTTCGGGGAAGGAATCAAAAAAAACAGGGGAAAAGGTAAAAAAAGGATAATACTCACGAGACAGGCAGATGAACAAAAATAGCTAGAAAAATGGATAGCCCTGGAAAGAAAGTTATAGAAAGAAAATAAAATTGCTCATATCACCAATGCCAGCATGTCAACCCGTTTGTTGATCCGCCAAAAGGGGCTTTTTTTTCCCAGGCCACTGGTGGTCAGAGAGGCGGTGGTTGCAACCCATGAGCAGCAAAAAAGGGACTCGGCTTGGGGCCTCATAACGCTGGATTAGTTGTGGAATGCAAATTGCAATTTGTTCCAAAAAATTTTTTTACGCTTTTAAGCGGGGCGGATCAAGAAACCCATTTTGTAAAAAAAAAGAAAAAAAATATTTAAAAAAAAAAGGATAAAAAAAAAATAAAAGAATAAAAAAAAAAAAAAAAAAAAAACAAAAAAAAAAAAATAAAAAAAAACAAAAAAAAAAAAATACAGAGCCGGGTGGGGGGGGGGGGGGGGGGGGGGGGGGGGGGGGGGGGGGGGGGGGGGGTGGGGGGGGGGGGGCGGCGGGGTGAGGGGGGGGGTGGGGTTGAGGGGAAAAAAAAAAAAAAAAAAAAAAAAAAAAAAAAAAAAAAAAAAAAAAAAAAAAAAAAAAAAAAAAAAAAAAAATAAACCACACACCAACAAAAAAAAAATATAAAAAATTTAAATATAAAAAAAAAGGGGGGGGGGTGGGGGGGGGGTAAATTTCAAAGATTAGAAAAAAATAAAATAAAAAAATTTTAAAAAAATAAAAAGAAAAATAAGATAAAAAAAAATAAAAATAATAAGGGGGGGGGGTGGGGGGGGGGGGGGGGGGGGGGGGGTTTGGGGGGGGGTTAGGGGGGGGACAAAAAAAAAAAAAAAAAAAATAAAAAAAAAACACCACAATAAATACACCCCCACAACACACACACCCCCACAAACAAAACACACAAAAAAATAAAGAAAAAAAAATATATATATATTATATATATTTTTGTGTGTGGGGTGTGTGGGGTGTTGGGGGGTGTGTGTGTGTGGGGGTTGTGGGTGGTTTTTGTTGGGGGTACATATTTTATATATTATAATTTTAAAATATTAATTTTTAAAAGATATTATATAATTTTTTATAATATGTTTATGGAAGAAAAAAACCCCCAATACCAAAAACTAGATTATGTATCATTTATCAGACGGAAGAGGTTTTGCTAAAATGGAAAAAGAAAAATATAAATAAAAATAAAAAAAAAAAAAAAAAAAAAAAAAAAAAAAGAAAATAAAAAAAAAAAAATATTTTTTAAAAAAAAAAAAAAAAAAAAGGGGGGGGGTGGGGGGGGGGGTGGGGGGGGGGGGGTGGGGGGGGGGGGGTTTTATAAAAAAAAAATAAAAATATAAAAAATATATAAATATAAATTTAAAATATTTAAATTTTTAAAAAATTTTATAAAATAAAATAAAATTTCAATTATTAACAATATATAAAAATAATAAAAAATAAATAAATATAAAATATATATAATTTTAAATAAATTAAAAAAATAAAAATAGTAAATGGTGTGTTAAAAAAAAATAATTAAAAATAATAAAAAAAATTAAACAAAAAAAATATTTTAAAATTATTATAATATATATATATAAATATTTTGTATAATATATTGAAAATTAATAATAAAATTTTTAAAAATATAATTATATAATATATATCCACCACAACAACACCCCACACACACACACAAAACACACAAACACCACACACACACACACACACACAACACAACACACACACACCAAAAATAATTAATATATATAATATAATAAAATATATTATATACACACACACACACCACACACACCACACACAACCACACACAAACCCTATATATATATAATATATAAATAATATTATAATAATAATATATAATTAAAAATATTAATATATATTTTATTTCTATTATATAAAATATAATTTTATATATTAATTTATAAGTATATGTATAATATAATATATATATAATATATATATATTATATATTTAATTATATATATATATATGTGGGTGTGTGTGTGTGTGGTTGGTTGCTGTGGGTGTGTGTGTGTGGGTGTGTGTGTGTGTGTGGTTTTGTGTGGTGGTGTTGAGTGTTGTGTGGTCTATCCATCAAAACCAACATCATCCATATAATATAATAAATATTATATAATATATAATTAAAATATATAATATATATATAAATGAATACAAAAAAAATATAAATAGATATATATATAATAAAAATTTTAAAAATTTTATAAATATTATATATTATAAAATATATAAAACATACACATATAGGAAATTAAATTATTTAATTTATTATATATATATATAATTTTAATTTATATATAAAAATTTTTTGTAGTTAATAAATTTACATATATATAATAAATATAAATATTATATAATATATATATAATAATATATATACATATATACACTATTATAATAACATATAAACATAATATATAGTAATAATATATATAATATATAAAAATAATTATAAATAGATATAAAATAATATATATTAAAATACAGTTTTATAATTAATATTAAAATATATATAATATATATATATTAAATAATATATATTATATATATTTAAAATATATTAATATATATATATATATATTATATAAAAAGAAGATTAGATACTTAGATAGTTAGATAGAAAAAATTTTGAGTACTTTTTTTATATAAGGTGAAAAAAATGAGATTTGGGAAAATTCGTAGATGAAAATCCCCAAAATTTCCCGGAAGTGCGGTCCCGCCCACCACTTAGTTGCGTGTGGTTTTTGGGGGGGGGGGGGGGGTTTAGCCCCGAAAGCCCACACGTAAATATCTAATACCTAAATTTCCCCAACGCCTAACGGCACAGCAATAGACGCCCCCCCCCGTAGTTGCACATTGGCCCCCCCGGGCCCTTGTCCCCAGTGTCCCGTAATGGGTTCCCCCAGGGGAAAAGATAGGCCCGGTTTTGTTTACCCGTTTTTGAGTTCGTGTGCTAATAGGCCTCCTGTCTCGCTCTTTTTCTCACTTTCCTCTTTTCTATCTGTTTTCTCACTGCGTTTTTCTCCTGTTATTTTAATTTGGGTTTTTTTCCCGCCCCCCACTACTAAAACCCCTCTCTCTTCCCTCTCTCCTCCCTCTCTCTTCCCCTCTTTCCCCCTCTTCCCTCTCTTTTCCCCTTTCCCCTCTCTTCCCTCTCTCTTCTCTCTCTTTCCTCTCTCCCTTCTCTCTCTGCCCCCCCCCCTCTCTCTCTCTCTCTCCCTCCTTTCGCCTCTCTCTCTTCGCTCTCTGTTTTGCCTTTCTCTCTCTCTTCTCCTCTTTCTCTCTCTCCCTCTCCTCTCCTTTTTCTCTTCTCTCTCTATCTATCTATCTTGCCTCCCTCTCCTCTCCCCTTTTTCCTCTCTCTCTTCTCTCTCCTTTCCCCTCTCCTCTCGCTTCTCTCTCTTCCCTCTCTCTCCCTCTAAGCCTTGGGGTAGTACAGCCCCGGAACGTGCGGCCTCCTCCGAGGGGTCGGCGGTTGCCCCCCCCAGGGGCGAGAAATTGAACTGTCCTGGGGGTTCTGCTGTGGTGGGGGACCACGGGGGGCAAGGACCGGGTTTGGCCCAGTCACAGCACTGACACACGGGAAAAAGTCAGACAGAATAGTACACCAGAAATCATTGTATCAAATGGAATCCAAACCCAAAAAAACTTTTTTTTTTAAATTTTTTTAAATCCTTTTCTGTTCTCTCCCCCCCTTTCCCTTTTTCCCCCCTCTTCTCTTTCCTCTCTTCTCTCTCTCTCTTCTCCTCCTTCTGCCTTTTCTCCTCTCTGCCCCCCTCTCTCCCCCCTCTCTTTCCCCTTCTCCCTCTTCCTCTCTCTCTCTCTCTGCTTCTCTGCCCCTCTCTCTGCCTTCTTCTGTCTTCTCTTCCCTCCCTCTTCCTTCCTTCTCTCTGCCTCTCTCC
Source organism: Penaeus monodon (assembly GCF_015228065.2). NCBI lineage: Eukaryota > Metazoa > Arthropoda > Malacostraca > Decapoda > Penaeidae > Penaeus > Penaeus monodon. The sequence goes on from NC_051401.1 coordinate 2,180,176, forward strand.
CATCTCTCCTCTCTCCCCTTCACTCTCCTCTCCTCTCTCTCTCTCTCTTGGACACATCGAGAGCCCATTGTGATAAAACAAAGCCCCCCAAGCCCTTAAAAAGAAAAAAAAAAATGAGGCCCCCCTTTCAGGTAGATTATAAAGGAAAAAAAGAAAAATGTAAAATTGCTAATTCAACGTGCAAAAAAATATTCAGAAATAAATTCACAAAAATAAAAAACTTTAATAAAACAGGGAAAATTTTGTTAAAAAAACACTAGTCCCCTACAAGAAGCCCCCTCAAAAGAGTGCAAAGGTCCATACAAAAAAACCGCCTTTTTAATAAAAAAAAAGGGGAAAACTAACTTATGACAAAAAATTGCTTTCTTTTAAACAAAACACAGATCGGGCAAGGCTTAAACTTTTTTTTTTCAGCCCAAACAACAGGGGCGTAGAAACAATATTTGGTAATAAAACATCTTGTAAAACAAATGCTGTAGGAGCGGGCGGCTTGCTATGCGTTTTTATTTTCCCCGCAACTGTACTTTATTGGACGGTCATTATTAACACCTTTTTGGGTTTACTGGGGCTTTCCGTCGCTTTGGAAACGGTATAGTAACACCAATTTTTCAAAGGGGGATATAGACGATGTCAAAAATCGCCCTTACTTTTACCCTATCTTATCCAAATTCTTGAAATTATAGCAAATAAAACGACGAGTTTCCTGGGGGCCAATGACTTATTTTTAAACAAAAATGGTTTAGAAATGGTTTTACGAAACAGCTTTACACAAATTATATGAGATTTATAATAACAGACAAAAATCAGGTAAATTGCTCACTTTTTATGCGCCCTTTTCAAAGGTCTTGATAGTTCAGCCATAAATTCCCCTTAGCAAATTAGAAAATCAAAAAATGAACTTTGGTTTAAAAATTTTTTAGAAAAGGACCCAAATCGGTAGAATCAATAATGATAGTCATCAAAAAAAAAAAATATTTTTGGGTTTTCCGCAAGGCTCATTTAGGTCCATTATTTACAATTTCATAAATGGTTATCAACAATAACCCATAATACTTCTAGTGAGTACGCCAAGATTTTACAGTGTCTTCTAGTGGGTCAGTAAACAATTTAAATCGTTATAAAAAAACCCCAAATATCTCACACAAACAAAATTATATTTTGACAAAAGGGTTAAACTAAACCCACATAAAATCAAGTATATTCTAGGGAATCGGCAGAACATAGTAAATTCCCAAAGACACAAACCATAGAATTTGAAAAGGGGACAGGGGCCCACTACCTTCCTGTATTTTGCAAGTATTTGAACCATACTTGACAAAATACCAGGAAAAGGGATGGGCACCCTGACATCTTAATCACATAAGAAATCAAACCTACTGAAAAATAGAATCATGGGTCAAACTCGTTCTAAACATAATTAAATATTGTTCAAATATTTTTGGGGAAAACTAACAAATCCCCGGTCAAAAGTGAAAAAAAAAAAAAAAAAATCTGCCACAGTGGCATAGGTAATATAATAAACTTTATCACATCACCCTCATATCAAAAAAAATTTTAAGTCCATTCTAAATCAGCTATGACAATGGTATTCATTTAAAACTATTTATTGAATTATCCAACTGGTTAATGCCCTTGCAAAATGTAGGGAACACTAGGGTCCGAAAGGTCAAGTAAATTTTCCCTTTTTGTTAAAAGACAAAACCTATACAGGGGAACGTCAGATGGAAAAATTGGGGCCCCAAAGAATAAAACATAAACCAAAAAAAAGGGAACTTTAACAGCTCTGAAATTTTTAAAGCGAAATTAAAAAAAACCCCTCTTAAATATGAAATTTAAATATAAATTTTAGTAAACAAAACCATTGTAATTTAATGGAAAAGTATTTTGACTTGACTCTTTTTCCTCTCTCTCTCTCTTTTTCTCTCTCTCTCTTTTCGTCTCTCTCTCTCTCTCTCCTTTTCCTCTTTTCCCCCTCCTCTTTCCCCCCCACCCGCTTTTCTCTCTCTCTCCTCTCTCTCTCTCCCCCCCCTTCTCTCTCCTCTCCTCTCCTCCCGCGCGCTCTCTCTCTCTTAGCTCTCTCTCTCTCTCTCTCTCTTCCCCCTCTTTTTCCCTCTCCTTCTCTCTCTTCTTTCCCTTCTCTCTCTTCTCCCTTTTTTCCGTTTTTTAGGCCGAATTACCCAGCATAAATTTTTATTTTTATTTATATTTGTCATTACATTTTTGCAAAAATCTCACCACAAAGCAGTTGTAAACATTCCTGCGCTTCCACGGCGAGAAAGCGACATATCGCCTTTAGAAATCAAACGTAGGTGTCGTAGAGGGGAAATCGCCGCCGTTCAAAAGTGGGGAGCCGCAGAACCGCGGTTGATTAGGAAGGGCATCTTTAGGTAAGGCAGGGACTGCCAAATGCCCTCTCATGATAAAATGGGAGAGCCTAGATCCCGCAGTGGAATTAATGGGTGTTTAACAAACAAACAAACAGTAAATGTAATAATGACATAAAAGACAGATAGATAGATAATAGATAAAGAAGAAGACAGATAGACAGAAGCTAGATGACAGACAGATAGGTAGAAAAAAAAGAAAAAAAAAAAGAAATAGAAAAAAAAAAAAAAAAAAAAAAAAAAATATTTTATATATAATAAGGAGAGAGAAAAGAAAGAGAGAGAGAGAGGTTTGCGGGGGCCTTGTTTTGAGATCGGATCAAGACTTTCACGACACCCATTTTTGAGTTCGGGGGGTTCGAGTCCCGGCCGGCGCGTTGTTCCTTGGGAAAGGAACTCCCTCGATTGCCTCCCCGGGCCTTTACCCGGGAAAAAGTCGCTAGCCGGTAGAGAGGTGACTCGAAAAAACACCGGGCGGAAGGAACGGCAAACCCCCCGCCCTAAAACCCAAAGAAAAATCAGGGAAAAACCCTGACGCCAAGTCCTTGTGGGACAGGGATTAAAAAAAAAAAAAAAAAAAAAAAAAAAAAAAAAAAAAAAAAAAAAAAAAAAAAAATATATAAATATAATATAATATATATATATATATATATTATATATTATATATAATAATATAATAATATATATATAAAAATTATTATAAAAAAATTATATATAGGCCGCGGTGTCCGAGGGTTAGAGCACGGACTCAAGACTGTACGACGGCAACTGAGTTCGAGGGTTCGGTCCCGGCCGGCGCGTTTTTCCCCTTTGGGAAGGAATCGATGCCTACCTAGCCCACTGGGGGGGAAAGGGCCACCCAGCGGTCCCGGGGCCCCAGAAGGGGAAAATAGAGATGGGACTCGATAAAAACCCCGGGCGGAAGAAACAAAAACCCCGCTCTATATTTTTAATTATGGGTTACTATATATGTTATTATATATAGACTAATAAAATATATATAAAATAAATATTATTTTCGTATTAAAATTATAATATATAATTAATTTTAATAAATATTTTTTAAATTTTAATATATATATGAAATTTTTATATATTTTTATATAGAAATAGTAATATATATGTTAAAATATGTACATATAAATATATATATATATAAATATATATTAATAATATTATATATATTTATAAATTTTAATATATATAGTACATATTTTTAACATTATCCCAATTTTTTATATATAGATAATATAAATTTTTATTAAAATTTTTAAATGATATTTATAATATAAAATTATTATAACAAATACATATATATATAAATAATATATATATTATATATATATAATTATAAATTATATATATATTTTAAAATTTTAAAATTCATATATTGTACATTATATTTATAAATTTATTATGTAGTAGTATGTACACAAACACAACACTACACACAACATGATGCCAACCCCTTGTAGGACAGGGCACTTGGAAAAAAAAAAAAAAAAAAAAAAAAAAAAAAAAAAAAAAAAAAAATATATATATAAAATATATTATATAAAAATTATATATATAAAAATTTATATTTTAAATTTATATAAGACCACACACACCCCAGCACACACCACACTTTGTTCCTTAGGCAAGGAATTTTACCTTGTTTGCCTACCTAGCCACGGGTGACCAACCCAGCCCAAGTCAGTGGGGGTCCCAAGCCGGATAAATAAAAGAATGATTACCCAAAAGGAAAACCCCGGGACTTCCGTGGGAAAAGGAACTGGGGACCCTACCACGTACTACTCAAGAGCACACAACATGAAAAAAATTAAATATCTGCTGTGAACACGGCGGGTTTAAACATGAACCACCCTAAAAAAAAAAAAAAAAAAAAAAAAAAAAAAAAAAAAAAAAAAAAAAATATATATATATATATATATATATGGGGATATATAATATTAAATATATATATATTATAAAATATATATATATATAATGCAAAATATTTTTATTTTGTGTATGTATACATATAATAATAGTAATAGCATTATACATATATTAAAAAATATATATTATATATATTATATTTTAATAAAATATATATATACTACAATATTTTAATACTACTGTACAGTTAATATGCGCATCGATATGTTTAAACGTTAAATAAAATCACGGGAAAAACCCTGTTTTAATTTTTTATTAAGAGATCACGGGGCATTGCCTTTTAGTATTATGAAACAAAATGTTCGTACCAAAAGAGTGCCTATATTGGGGGTTTTGGGGTTTAAAGTACTAGAATTTTTTAAGAAGTTGTTTTCAGTATTTTTATTATTGTTTTTTTTTTTTTTTTATTATAGATTATCATATTTTATTTATATAAGATTTTTTACTGGTATTATTATAACTCATTGATTTTTACTTTTGTAATGATAATGATAATTTTATTATCTTTATATCATTTATTATCGTTTTTGTTTGGACTACGACTAATATTACTAAAGCTATTATTAATCATCTCATTATTATTATGAAATTTTTTATTTTATTTTTTTTAATATTACACTATATTTTTGATCCCCTATTTTTCATTTAAATTTTTTCATCATTATTACCAACCTTTAAAATTTTTATCATTTTTTATAATCATATTACTCTTCCCGTTTTACATTGTCATTGCTATTTTTATTTTTTAGTTATTACATATTAATTAATTATTAATTTTTTTATTATTATTTTATTTTATATTAATTATTTATTTTATTAAATTATCATTTTTTAATTTTTATCACACCCCCCACATCACACACTTCCCCCAAACACATCATTTTTTTCCATTAGTTTTTTTAATGTTTTTTATTTTATTTTTAATTTTTTTATTAAAATTTTCATTATTTTATTATTATTATTATTATTATCATTATTTATTTATATTTATTTTATTATTTTTATTATTTTTTTTTATCATTATAGTTAAATATATTTCATTTTATCATTTAGTTATTTAATTATTACATTTTTACCTTATAATTTTTTTAGTTATTTTACTTTTTTGTTAATCACCATCATAATTTTATTTTTATAAAATATATTATTTCACTATGACATTCATTATCTTTTTAAACCCCTTTCCTTTTTTATGTCACTATCACAGATCCCGTATAAACATAAGACAAAATATGCATTGACTCTCATCTACTAGAAGGGTTTAAAATCTTCTTTATGAACACAATGCCCCGTCTATCCCCCTCCCCTTTTTTGGAATGTAAACTGTAAACCCCGGTTTGTGATTTTAAAAACCGAGTTACAGGTTTGGAGCCCCCCACCGAGAAAGTTTTGTTCCAAAGACATGTGAGCTTTTGGAAATGGTTTTCAACAATGGGCCCCGGGGAAGGGGCGAAAAGCAAGGAGGGAAAAAGGTTGGTTTTT
>NC_051401.1:2186082-2188582 GCF_015228065.2 Penaeus monodon
GCGACGAACCGAGACAGTAGCACAGGTTACGTGGTACTGAGCAGCAAGCACCTGACCTGGTATCCATATATATATGTGTATATATATATATATATATATATATATATATATATTATAATATATATTATATATATTATATATGGTACATATATATATATATATATATATATATATATATATATATATATATATATATATATATATATATATATATATATATATATATATATATATATATATTGTGTGCGTGTGTGTGTGTGTGTGTGTGTGTGTGTATTTTTGTTTGTTAGTGTGGATGTATGAATGCATTCCAATGCAAATTGAAGTAAGACATTATTAAAATCAAGTCAGGGAAACCATTCAAGATCATTTACAATAAAACATTACGATGACAATTAGTCATTTCTCAACAAAATTACAAAACCAAACAAAGGGAGTAATAAAAGTCAACATACCTTCATGAACAAATATAAGCAGATCATGAATACTATTGTAAAGGACCTTGTTAACCCCCTCCTCCACCCAAAAAAAAAAAAAAAAATCAGAACCAACACAAGATTAGAAAAAAAAGGAATTATCCAAACGTACCTCTTGCTTTTCGTACAAATTACAAATAGCAGCATTGTTGTGCAATCCAATATTCCGAAAGAACTTCACAATGTACTATGTCAGGAACAAAAATCAGAATTTCATCAAGGAATAGGAGGGAGACTCCAAACCTGTAACTCGGATTTTAAATCAACAGAGACACGAGGTTACAGTTTACATTTCCAATAAAGGGAGAGGGATAAGACTGGGCATTGTGTTCATAAAGGAAGATCTCTCAACCTTCTAGTAGATGAGAGTCAATGCATATTTTGTCTTATGTGTATACTGGATCTGTGATTGTGACTATAAATAAGGAAGTGGATATAAGGATGATGATATGTACGATAGTGAATATAATGATAGTTATAATAATAAAAGTTATGATGGTGATATAACGATAAAAGTATAATAATTAAGAAAGTTATAATGGTAAAAATATTAATAATAAAATTTAATTTAAAAATAAACAAAAATTTAATTATAATAATATAATAAAATAATAATGATAAATAATCAAAAATAAAAATTTAATAAAAATTTAAAAATAAAAATAATAAAAATTCTTTAATGATAATAAAAATAGGGAAAAAAAATAAATAAAAATAATTTTTAAAAATAAAAAAAATAAAAACCCAAAAATAAAAACGATAATGATGAAAAATAATGATTGAATGATGATGATAAATGATGATGATGATGTGAGATGATAAAATAATAATAATAATAATAATAATAATAAAAAATAATGCCCAATAACAATAACAATAAAAATGATAAAAACCCAGGGGACAGGATAAATATTTTTAAAAATGGTGATAATTTTAATGGTAAATGGCAGTAAAAATGATAAACAATAATAATGAAAAATAAGGGGATCAATAATGTTTAGGGGTAATTTTTGGGGAAAAATAGAAAAATAAAAATTCAAAATAATAATGATGATGATAAAAAATAATAGCAGTAAAATTAGCCCGTAGAAATACAAATCAGAAACCATAAAAAATGATGATAATAAAAATAAAAAAATTTAAATCTTTTGTCATTCCAGTAATGATAAAAATTTCATGTGATTTGATAATAATCCAAAAAAATAATCGTTTATCAAAAAACGATACCGATAAGATAGTAAAAAAAGAAAAAAACAAAAATTTTGATAATTTTGACAAAAACAGTTCTTAAAAAAATTCTAGTACTTTCAACATAGCCCCCCAATATGGGCCCTCCAGTACAGAACATTTTGATTTAAATGAATCCTAAAAGGAATGCACCGTGATCTCTAAAAAAAAATAAATTAAAAAGATTTGGAAATTTTCCCCTAGAGTTTTTTTTTAAAAGCTTAACATAAACCCAAAGCGCATCTATATACTGACAGTATGTATTTATAAAAAGTGTATGTATATATAATTTTTATAAAATAAATTTTATATATTATATATATATAAAATATATATATTATATAAAAATATTTTATTATATATTAATAATAATTATATATAAAACAATATATAACATATATATATATATATATAATATATAAAATAAAAATAATAATATTCTAATATAATCAATAATTTTTATATATATATATCCCTTTTTTATGTTTTTGGTGTGTGTGTTGTGTGGGTGTGTAGGGATTATACATTTAAAGTTTGTCTATCCCTATTTTAAATGTTAAAATATATATTTTATATATAATAATATTATTAAAATTTTATATTTTTAATACACCTTTTATATAATTTTTAATATTTAAAATTTTACCCACACACACAATATATATTATATATATATAATAGATAAAAATATTAATAAATATTTATGATAATAATAATAAAATATAATAATAATAAAAATAAAATATAATAATTTTAATAATAATAATAATGATAATAATAATAATAATAATAATAAT
>NC_051401.1:2193582-2198582 GCF_015228065.2 Penaeus monodon
ATAGTGCTAGTAATAATCCCACCGACAATCGCAGTAGCAGGAAAGCAGAAACGGTAACACCAGCAGTAAAGTAGTCACATTATATGTCCCCTAATAATGTTTTACTTCCGCGACCTACACCAGCATATATCCACAAACAATGTTTCATTTTCTCAATGTACACTGACATCAATCCAGGAATAATAATAATAATATATTTCCCTAATTTACACCGGCATTAGTCCACAAAACTGTCATTTCTATAACTTTCACCACCATTAAGCATTTATCATAACTCCCCTGATAATGAATTATTTCCCTAACTCACACCAACATTAATCCATTAACACAAGTCCCCTAATACTAGTTATTTCCCCAACTCACACCAACATTAATCCGTAAATAGTGTTTCATTTCCTCAACCTCTAGCGGTATCACCCCATAGCGTTCTTTATCACCCTCCGCACCCGGCCTTGCAAACGCGCTTCGTCTCTGTCCGTCGCTTCCCTCTCGATCCATCTTGCATATCTCACCGAGGAGATCTTCCGAACTTCATTCATCTTCGTGATCCTGGTGGTTGCATGATTAATGTGTCGGTTTGCGGGAATTAGCAGTGAGTAGTTAGTGGTGGTGGTCCTGGGTGGGAGCGCTGGTGTTGTTCAGATGCAGGAATTTCGGAATCTGTGTTGAGTGTATCTGGTTGCTCATATTATATATATATATATATATATATATATATATATATATATATATATATATATATATATGATATATATCATAATATATATATATATCTATATATATATATATATATATCGTGTGTGTATACACACACACATTTAATCATATACATATATATAATATATATATATATATATATAATATATTATAATATATATATATATATATTATATATATACATAATATATACATAATATTATATATATATATGTGTGCGTGTGTTTGTGTGTGAGAGCCTGTGTATGTGTGTGTGTTTGTGTGTGGGTGGGTGGGTGCGAATATATATATATATCTATCTATCTATCTATCTATCTATATATCTATATATATATATATATATATATTATATACATATATATATATATATATATATATATATAATATATACATATATATATACCACACACATGTGTGTGTCGTGTGTTGTGTGTGTGTGTATGTTGTGTGTGTGTGTGTGGGTGGGTGTGCGAAAATATATATATATATATATATATATATATATATATAGATATATATATATATTATATTATATATTCATGTATAATACATATATATATATATATATATACTATATATATATATATATATTATATATATATATACACACATATATGTGTGTGTGTGTGTGTGTGCTCAGACACACATACAGACAAATGTTGCTATTTATTTAACTATTCACTTTTTATGTTTTTCACGTCCTTTTAATCATCACCTTCATTACACCCTTTATGCTTCGCATTCCTTCTCCACTCCCTCTTTCATTCTCCTTGCCCTTTCCCCTTGCCGTTCCTCCCTCTCCTCACTGTTCCTACAAATTATTCTCCATTTTTTCTCCCGCGTAATCTAAGCTGGACCGAGAGCTCAGGAAAGGTTGTGTGGGAGACGGGGGGGGGGGGGGATAGGGGAAGGAAAATGGTGGTGAAGGAGGAGGAGGGGAAAGGAAGAAGGCGCGAGGAATAGGAGGAGAGGAGACTGATGCTGAAGAAAGAGAAGGTAGAAAGAGGGGGAGAGTTTTACGAAGAAGACGAGGAGTAGGAGGAAGGAAGAAGTTGGGAGTGAAAAGGAGAATGAGAAAAAGAGGAAGAAGAAGGAGAAGAAGGAAAAAAAGAAGACGAATAAAAATGAAAGCAAGGAATAGATAGATAAATAATTATAATAATAAGAAGGGAGGAAGAACGCAAAGGAGAAGTAGGAGTTAAGGAAAAGGGAGAGGAAGGAGGAATAAAAATGTGGCCCCGAGAAGCAAGAAGCGGAAGGCGGAGACAGAGGAAGGAGAAGGGGGGGTAGGGTAACAGAAGGGGGTGGGGAGGGAGGGGGGTGAGGAAGGGTTAATTTGAAGGTGTAAACTTACTTCTCATTTGCATATCTGTTTGTGAATTTGGAGGCTGATTTGCTTTATCTTCCCGCATCCGGCAAGATGTCTTTCATGCTTAGTTGGGCTGCGATTCGAGGTTTTACTAACGCTTTGTGGACGCGAGTATGGCCAGACTGCGCCAGGCACGGCAGAGCTGCCCTGAGAATAAATGGAAGAGAGAGAAGGGGAAAAAGAGAGCCAGAGAGAAAGAAAAAGAGATAGAGAGCGAGAGAGAGAAGAGAGATAGTGAGAGAGAAAGAAAGAAAGGGAGAGAGAACGTGTAGACAATTGTATGGATAGACAAACAGACAGACTGCAAGACAGACCAGTAGATAGGCAAATGAACATGTAATAAATAAGGCGAATGAGAAAAAAGGCCTCACAAGCAATACCAAAGTTGTCGAGGCAAAGGAAGTAAATTGATTTTATGGCAAGGCAAACGAGCGTGCCCCCCCCCCATACACACCCTACCCTCTCCTCCCCTCCTTAATGCACTCCCCCCTTTGCCTCTCTCCTTCCCGTCACCCCTTCAACGCCCTCCCCTTCCCGTCACCCCCTTTACCCCCGCTTCACTCCCTTCTTCCTATCGCCCCATCACCCCCTTCACCCCCTCTCCTTCCCATCAGCCCCTCTTCACCCCCCACCTCCCCTTCTTCAGTCTCCCTCTTCTTTAGCCATCGTCTTTGACAATAATGGCGATAACAGCAATGATAATGATGATAATAATAATGGTGATAATAATGACACTAATAATAATAACATTGATGATGATGATAATAATAGTAAGGACGATGATAATATCATAATAACGATAATATTGATAATGATAATAATGATATTGATAATAATAGTGATAGCGATAATAATAATAATAACTGCAATACTAATAATAATGATAATAATGACAATAATAGTAATAATAATGAAATTAATTACAACGGCAATAATAACACTACTACTAATAACTAATACCAATAACAACAACAGTAATAACAAACACAATAACAGCAGTAGTAAAAATAAAGGAGACTAATCTGCCGCTCGCGGGGCACGTCGATCAGCGTCCCGACGCGGACTTCCGAGAGCGCACTCGGGGCTTCCCTCGCTCGCACTTCCGCCAATGAACCGCTGCAGAAGGGAAAGGGGAAGAGGGGGAATAGGGTGGGGGTTGGAGGAGGAAAGGCTTCGGCTACGGAGACAAGAGGCGAAGGAGAGAAGGAAGAGGTTGTGGGGTAGGGGCGAAGGGGAGAGGGGAGGGGAAGGAGGAGAGAGCGGGAGGGTAAATGGAAGGTGGCTGAGGAGAGGGTAAGGGGGGGGGGGGTAAAGGGGAGGGGGAAAGCAGGAGAAAAAGAAATCATGTGGGAAGGTAGTGTTGGGGAAGAGGAGAGACAAGTAAAGAGTGGTGGAGAGGATGCAAGAGGAAAATGGGAAGAGGGAAATAGAAGGGTAGATGGAATAGCGAGGATAGAGGATTTGAAGGTGAAAAAAGAGAGAAGGGGAAGAGGAATAAAAGGAGGAAGAGAGGGAGGGGAGGACTGGCAAAAAATAAAAAATAAAACAAAATAACATAAAATGAAGAGAGAAGAGGGAGGCGGGAAGTGAAATTGGAAAAGAGAGGGTAAAGGAAGCATAGTAGGAGGAAGGAAGAGATAAGGAAAAAAAAGGAAACATAGGAGGGGAGAGGAGGAGGAGTAGGAGGAAGGAAGGGATAAGAAAAGAAGAGGAAAAATAGGAGGGGAGAAAGTAAGAGGCAGAGGATGAAGAAACGGAGAAGGAAGGGAAGACGGGAAGATGTGTGATTTTAGTCGAGGAAGCAGAAAAAAAAAGGGGAGGAAGGAGAGAGAGAGGGAGAGAGGAGGAGGGAGGGAGGGAGAGAGCAGAGAAGACAGAACTCAAGAGACAGAAGACGAGACAGACAGACAGTGAACTGCGAAAAAGAGAGAGACAAGAAGTAGTAATAACACAATGAATAAATAAAAGTAGATAGATAAATGAGCAAGTAAGCAAACCGAAGTATAAAAAGAGGAATCAGAGAAAATGGCAAAGAGCGAGCCGTCAGACAGGAACGGGGACGTGAGAGTGACAGGTGTAGAGTCAAATGAATTTGGCAATTAATTTTCGCGAGGGGTGAATGGGAAAAAAAAAAAAAAAAGTGACTTCCCAAACTTTATCTAAATTGGGCCAGTGATTTAAAATTGCCGATTGCAACTAATGACTGAGGATGACAGAAAAAGACGTGGAGTTTTTGGCAGATAACGGGAGAGATTGGACAAAATCGTTTGGAGGAAATGACAGTTGTATTCGTGAAGTTATTAATGAAATTTGATAAAAAGAATGTCATAGATATTCCTTAGGATTTTGCTGCTGTTGCTGATAATAATGATACCAAAGAAGAGAATAATAATGATAATGATGATAATAACATTGATGAAAGCAAAAATAATAATAGCGAAATCAATTGTTACAGTAATATGAATAATGATAATGATTTTAATGATAATAATAACAATCATAATGACAAAATGATAACGGTGTGATGATGATGATGATGATGATAATGACGATGATGGTAAAAATAATAACAGTAACATTAATAACAGTAATAATGATAATAGTAATGATAATAATGAGGATAATAATAGTAAGAGCAGTAGCAGTAACAATCATGATAATAATGCTGATAATAGGAATAATAACAACAACAACAACAAAATAATAATAATATAAAATAATCATAATAAATAATAGAATAAAATAATAATAATATAAAAAAAAGAATAAGAATAAATAACTATTCAGAAAAATATAAATATAATATATAATAATAATAATAATAATGATAATAATAATAAGAAGAAGAAGAAGAAGGAGGTGAAGAAAAGTTAACATAATAATAATGAAAATGATAACAATTAATAATAGTAAC
>NC_051401.1:2211082-2220676 GCF_015228065.2 Penaeus monodon
TCCTCCCGGGTTGTTGCTGCCCTCAGAAACCTCGTCGGGTTATGACTGTTGTTGTTTTCTTGTTGTGATTGTTGGTACGATAATGATTATTATTTCTATTGATATTACTTTATTATTATTATCATCATCATCATCATCATCATCATCATCATCATCATCATCATCATCATCATCATCATCATCATTATTATTATTATTATTATTATTATTATTATTATTATTATTATTATTATTATTATTATTTTTTTTTTATGATTTTTAATTTTATTTTATTTTTTATTTTTGATTTTTATAGATTTTTTTGATGATGATGTGTTTCTTATTATTATTTTTATTATTATTATTTTTATTATTATTATTTTTTATTTTATTATTATTATTTTTTATTATTAAATTTTTTTTAAATTATTTTTTTATTCTTATTATTATTTTTATTCTTATTATTATTATTACATTATCACTATCATTACATTATCATTATCATATCATTATCTTTAAAATTATCTTTATCTTTTTATTTTTATTATTATTATTATTATTATTATTCTATTATTATTATTATTTTTATTACAAAATTTTTTATTACCCCTTATCATTTATAAAATTATCAATTACCCTTATCATTTTTATTATCATTTTACATTATCATTATCATTATCATTTTTAATTTTTTCATTTTTTATTATTTTTATTATTATTATATTATTTATCATTATCTTTTTTTTATTATTATTTATTATTATTTTATTATATTATTTTTATTTTTAATTATTATTATGTTTAATAAAAATTAAAAATTAAAAATTAAAAAATTATTAAAAATTATTTTTTTATTTTTTATTTTTATTATTATTTTTATTATTTATTTTTTCTTTTATTATTTTTTTATTATTATTAATATTATTTTATTATTTTTAAATATAAATATTATATTTTTTTCTTTTTATTTTTTTAAAATTTTAATTATCATTATTTTTTTATTATATTATTATTATTTTTATTTTATTTTTAAATTATTATTATTATCTTTATTATTTTTGGGTTATTTTTATTATGATTTTATTTTTATTATTATGGGTTGTGTTGCTATTTTTATGATTGTTATTTTTATTATTATTTTTATTTTTATTTTACTATTTATATATTTCTTTTTTTAAATTATTTACTGTTGTTTTTTGTTTTTAAAAAAATTTTTTACTATTATCTTTATTATTGTAGTTGTTTTGATATTTTTGTGTGTTAAAAATTATTATCATTATTATTATCATTTTTATTGTTTTTGGGTTTTTGGGGCTGTATTAATACTTTTGGTATTTTTATTTTATGATAAACTATTATGTATATATAATATATATATAATTTATAATATATATAATATATATATAAAAAATATATATTTTATATTATATTTTTTATAAAAACATATATAATATAAAATAATAATAATAATTTTAAATATATATATATAAATTTTAAATATATTAAATATAAAATTATAGAATATATAAATATATAATAATAATTTTCAAAAAAAAAAAAAACAAAACCAAACAAAAACCCCCACCCCACACACACACACACACACACACACAAAAAAAAAAAAAAAAAATTAAATAAATATATTTTATATATATTATATTATAAAATATAAAATTATATAGTGGGGGTTTTGTGTTTTGTTTTTTGTGTTTTTGTGTTTTTGTGTGTTTGTGTGTGTGTGTGGTGTGGTGTGTGTGTGGTGGTATAGGTGACCAGGTTCGAGCCCGGTTAGGGGGGGTTTTTATTTATTTATATGTATAGGTTTATACATATGAATTTTTATGTGTGGGGTTTTGGGGGTGTGTTTGGTGTGTGTGTGTGTGTGTTTTGGTGTGTGTGTTTTGGTGTGTGTGTGTGTGTGTTTTGTGTGGGGGGTGGTGTGAGGTGGTGTGTGTGGGGGGGTGTGGGGGTGGGTGGTGGTGTGTGGGGGTGGGGCCAGAATGATGGGCCCTAAAAGGGAGTATGGTAGGTGGCGGTTTTTAGGGTGAAAGGTAGAGGGACAAAGAGGTCTTGACTCCTTTTTTTAAATTTTAAAATGATAGAGTACGGCTGCGCCAAGTAGCGAGGTGTTGCTCCTTGTCTGCCTGTCATCTCCAAACATTTGGGCCCAAAGGAGGGCATGGGACCCTGCTTAATTATGAAAATCATTGCTGATGAAAGGTTAGTGACAAAAATGCATAGCTTTTTGGGGAAAGGGGGATAGACAACAAAAAATTTGGAATGTTAGTGTGGCAAACGAGGGGGACAAATAAACAGTAAAGAAGGGGGACATAGTGAATGTATGCGTGTGTGTGGGATATAGGCATTGCCAAAAAATTTAAGATTATAAAGACAGAAAAATTTCCAAAAAAAAGGGAAAAAATTTAAAGAATAAATTTAAAAATTATATTATTTTATATATAAAAATATATATATTATAAAAAATATTTTTTATTTTTATTTTAAAAAATTAAGATATATATATAAAATATATATTAAAATATATTTTTTATTATAAAAAAATTTTTTTATATATAAAAATTATTTATATATATTATATAATATATTATTTTTTTTTTTTTTGTGTGGTGGGGTGTGTGGGGTGGGGTGTGTGTGTGTGTGGTTGTGGGGTGTGTTGGTGTGGGGTTTGGGGTGTGTGTGTTGTGTGTTGGTGTGTGGGTGTGTGTGTGTGTGTGTGTGGGGGTGTGTGGGGTGGGGGTGTGTGTGTGGGGAAAAATAATAAATAGAATATATATATTATAATATATATTATAAAAATATATATATTTTTATGTAAAAATATATAAAAAATTAAAAGTAAGGTACAGAACTCGAGCGAGGCTCCAACGTCGAGTCGTGGGCGTCGAGCGGGGTCTGGGAAAACATTACTCTCCCCACAATGGCTATGGCTGATGGCTCGTGGCGCTCATGGGGAAGAGAAGTTTTATAAATAAAATGACCCATGAAAGATCTTGCAAAAAGACCCTTTGAGAGGAATTTTGAGATATATTTCTTACGTCAGTCAAGGTTAAATCAATAGTGGTTTATTGGCTAGCAGGGAAGACGAAGAATTCTGGCGTTTTCTTCAGGCGGGAAACAAAGCGGTTGGTGCAAAAATGGCCATCCAGAGATGCACCGAACTCTCCTCCCGCTGCAAGAAGGCAAATTCAAAAAGACGGTTTTGGGATGGCGCTTTTTCAGAGTGCTATCTTTGGGATTTTCCCTTTGTAAGAGGGAAATGTGAAATTATTCTAGAATAATATTTTGAGGTGTACATGTTAAGAATATACAGATTGTACACATATATTCAGACAAATTTAAACACACTCATATGTTACACGTGTGTGTGTGTGTGTGTGTGTGTGTGTGTGTGTGTGTGTGTGTGTGTGTGTGTGTGGGTGCGTGTGTGTCCCAACAATTCAAAAATATTTTTGAACTCCCAGATCTTGGAGCACCATTTTCTCCAGCATACCCCCCCCCCCCCCTCGCACACAAGAAGTAATTTTGAAGCAATATTAAACCGACAGCATGTCACGCCAAAAAAAATATAACAAATGGAATAAGCTACATTATTATTATTATTATTTAAAATTTTTTTTTATTTTTATTTTTAATTTTTAAATTATTTTTATTTATTGAGAACAATCGCGCTGCTGCTTTGCAAAATCCTTCTGCGAGATCTTGGGGTTGAATTTTCGCACCGCAGTCGTGGGGGAGCATTGGCGGCGCTGCTTCTGCTGTTTCCCGGACAATTTACTCGCTTTTCTCCCTTATGTCTTTTGTTTTCGTTTGTCGGGTTGGGTGCAAAGTCTAATCGGGTCCCCTTGTGGGATGGAAGGACGACGCGAAATGAGAAGGAACGAAATAGAGAGAAAACGAGAGAGAAAAGGATGGGCGGAGAGAACGAAGGACAAAAGCAACGCTGTATCCGCATCTAGGGCAGATTAACGCTATTTTGGCAATCAGTCGGATATAATGAGACGTCTTCAGAAACGTAAGACGGCGAGATGCTTTTCGACATCTAGATCCGGGGCGATACATGAAACAAGCCAAGATTTTCCCAAGTTGTAGAATCTCCTCCCTTCATCCCTCCTTTCCTCCTTCCCTCTTTCCCTCTTCTCCTCCTTTCCCTCCTTTCTTTCTTTCATCCCTCCATCCCTAGATTCCTCCTTCCTTTTACCCCCCACCCCTCCATCTCCCCTTCCCCCGTCCCTCCACGAAACAGAATCAACTTCTCGCCTGGCATTATTTTGTTTTGAAACCCTCTCACAGAGCCATTCTGGGAAGCGAGCGGCGAAGATGGGTCGTGGCAGCCTCCGAGAGCCCTCTGGGAATCAGCTGATATTCCCCAAAGCTGAGCAAAACTGCATTAGTGATGTTGTTTGCGAGGCTCCAGGATCGACTCCTCGCACTTTTCTTCGGCTTATGACCAGGTGTTAGTGACATGTTTACCTCGGGGTTGAGCAGGGAAAACATGCCTTCCTTTGTGGCACGCGAAGGGCCCCTTGTTGAAAATGCAAATTAGTGGTTATCACCGACAGCGTATTTTTGGCATCCAATCTGCTGTCTTTTGATCTATAAATTCTATAAGTGGAAGCGAAGAAAAAAATTGGGGTCTAAGACGATAGGAATTTGGCAAACACGGGAAAGATTTATAGACAATTTTTTTACATTGTCTCCCTTTTGGGTCCCCCTAGGCCCCATTTTTCTATCTGTCCGGGGTGTAGTTTTATACACGTGCGTGTGTGTGTATGTGCCGGGGTGTGTGTGTGTGTTTGTGTTGTATTTTGTGTGTGTGGTGTGTGTGTGTGTGTGTGTGTGTGTGTGTGTGTGTGTGTAGGTGTGTATGTGTGTGAATCTGAGCCTTTTTCTTTCTTCTTTTTCATCTCTCTTCGTTAAAATGATAAATCAGGGATCTGGAAAGGAAAAAAATCAGCTTTCACATGAGCGATTTGTTTTAAAATTTTCAATATATAAATGAGCATTATAATTCTTTGTGAAACCTAAATTTAAAAGCGATTCATGAAATTTTAAATTTCGTCTTTTATCGCAAAAAAAAAAAAAAAAAAAAAAAAAAAAAAAAATATATATATACCAATTAATATATATATATATATATATATATATATAAATAAAATATATATATTATATATGATATAAAATACACATGAAAATCCCTACATACATAAAATATATTATATGGGATATATATATATTATATATAATATAATATAATTTTATATATATAATATATTTTATATATTAATATATTAAAATAAAAAACCCCCAAAAATTTCAACCCCAAAAACAAATATAAAATATATATATATATTGTTTTTATTTTAATAAATATTAAACAAAAATAAAACACACACACACACACAACACACAAACCCAAAAAAAAAAAAAAAAAAATAAATAATTTTTTTTTTTTTTGTGTGTGTGTTTTTTTTTTTTTTTTTTTTTTTTTTTTTTTTTTTTTTTTTTTTTTTTTTTTTCTTTTTGTTTGTTTTTGTTTTTTTTTTTTTTGTTATAACATTTAAAAAAAATAAAAAAAAAAACCCAAAAAAAAAAAAAATAAAATAATTGTGTGTTGTGTGTGTGTGGGGTGTGTGTGTGTGTGTGTTTTGGTGTGTGTGTGTGGGCGGTGTTTATGTTTATATTAAATATATTATATTATATATATATTTTATATATATTATATATTATATATATATTTTAAAATTTCAAATATTATTATAATATATTTTTTTTTATTTATATAATTTTTATATATATATATATTATATAAAAATAAAATTAAAATATATAAAATTTTAAAATAATTTTTGTGGGGGGGTTTTTTTTTTTTTGGGGGGGGGGGGGGGGTTTTTTTTTTTTTGGGATTTTATATAAAATTTTTATATATATATTATATATATTAAATATATATAGTAAAATTTTTATAATATTTTAAAAATACACAAACAAAC
This sequence comes from Penaeus monodon, assembly GCF_015228065.2. Taxonomy (NCBI): domain Eukaryota; kingdom Metazoa; phylum Arthropoda; class Malacostraca; order Decapoda; family Penaeidae; genus Penaeus; species Penaeus monodon. The sequence goes on from NC_051401.1 coordinate 2,217,073, forward strand.
ATATAATATATTATAATATATATATAATATATATATATTTTATATATATATATTTTAAACCTAATTTAATATATTTTCAAACCCCAAAAAAAAAAAAACAACCCCCCACCCCAAAACCCCAAAACATATATATATATATATATATATAATATATATATATATATATATAAAATATTAAAAAATATATAAAATTTTTATTTATATATAAAAACACAATATTTAATATATAATATATAAATAATAATTATTTATATTATTTTATATAAAATATTATAAAATAATTTTATATAAAAATTTTATTGGGAAAATTTTTATAAAATATATTTTTATATAAAATTTAAAAATTTTTTTATATTTTTATATATATAGATAATATATATAAATATATATATATAAAATTTTAAAATAATATATATAAAATTAATTTTAAAATATATAAAGTATTATATTTTATATATATATAAAATATAATATATATAAAAAAATTTTTTTATATATATAAATAAATATGTCTTTGGGGTTTAAAAAATTTTTTTTTGGGTTTTTTGTTATATATAATATATATATTATTTATATATTATATATATTTATTTTTTTTCTCAACGGTATATTTAAATTTAAATATAATTGTTGTGTTTTCTGTTGTGTGTTTGGGTGGTTGGGGGTGGGTTGTTTTGGGGTGACCCCCCCCTTTTTTTTTTTTAGGTTTTTTGTAATTCTTTTATTTTTTTCCAGGCTTTTGGGGGACCAGAAATGATTGGGCTGGTTGGGCCCAAAGAAGTGGGAGGGGAGGCCTTTCCGGGGGTGGGTTCCTTTTTCCTAAAAACAAAGGCTGGGCCGGTGACTTGGGCTTTTCCCCAAAATGGATGGGCCCGGGGGGAATTTTTCCTTTCCCTAAAAAAACCTCGGGCCACCCCGGCCTTTAATAAAATTTTGCATTTTTATCCAAGTTAACCCCTTAAGGGCCTTTTATATTAAATTTTTTATATTAAAATTAAAAGAAATAATATAAAAATATATATAATATATTTTAAAATTAAATAAAAGCATGTACATAACATATTTATAAATTTAAAATTTTTATACCCATATATTTAAATTTTTAAAACATATTATATTATCTAAAATTTTATGTAAGGGAGTTTTAAATTACAAATTTTACATAACATACAACCCCCACAACACACACCCCACAAACACACACAAAAAAAAAAAATATATATAAATATATATATATATATTATATTTATATATAATATTTTTAAACTATATTTTTATATATATAAAATATTATAAAATATAATATATAATATATACTTTGAAAATATATATAAAATATATAAATATATATATAAATTTCAAAAATATATGTATATTATATAATATAATTTTAAGATATTATTTTCTAATATTTTTATTATATACTTTTATATCTTTTTATATAATATATATATATATAAAATATTACATAATTTTAAAATATAAAATAAAATATATATATATAATATATAAAATATATATATTATATATATCCTATATATTTTAATATAATTTATATTAAAATTTTTATTAAATTTTTAATCTATTTATTATAAATATATAAAAAATATATATTATTTTATATATATATTAATATATAATACTATTTATAAAAATAGGTTGTAATGATAAAACAAATATAATTTTAAAAAAATATATATAAATATATATATTAATATTTTATATATTTATATATTATATATATTATATAATTTTTATATATATTTATAATATAGAATACAAAACAAAACATATTACAATATATGTTTTTAAAAAATATATATATATATAAAATATATATACTATATATATATATATTATATATATATATATTTTATATATTAAAATATATTTGTTTTTTTTTTTTTTATATATATTTTATAATGGGATATATATAAAACTTTATATTTTATAAAAATATTAAAACAATTAAAAAATATAAATATATATATGAAAAAGATATATTTTTATATTAATATATATTAAATATATTTTATTATTTATATATATTTTAATATCATTAAAACCCCAAACATTTATAATTAAAATTTTGCATATATATTATAAAATAATTATTTAAATATAAAAAATTAAAAATCCTTAAATATATAATTTTTTTAAAAATTAACCCCTTGCCATAAAAAACTTGGGCCCAACCCCCCAACACCCCAAACCCAAAAAAGAAGAAAACCCAAAAAACACCCAACCCAAAAACACCCACCACACCACCCAAAACACACAAAAAAAACTACAAACAACCACACCAAAACCCAAACATCCCAAGTTAGAAAAAAAATAAAATAATTTAATATATATAAAACCCTATAATATTTTATGAAAATATTATATAATATAAAAAAAAAAAAAAAAAAAAAAAAAAAAAAAAATAACCAAAATATATATATATATATATTACTTTATATATATTTTATATATAAAATATAAAAAAATATTATATATATATATATATATATATATTTTATAATATAATATTTAATATAATATTTAAATAATTTTTTATTTTATATTTATATAGTAAAAATATAGTTTAAATATCCATAAATAAATCCAAATTTTTAAAATTATATTTTATATTATATATATCTTATATATATAATCTATTATTTATATAATAAAATTTATATTATAATATAATAATTTTAAAAATTATATATATATATATATATATATATTATTATATAGATACATATAGTATAGTGTGTGTGTGTGTTGTTGGTGTGTTGTGTGTATGTGTGGGGGGTGGGTGTTTATGGGGTGTGGGGTGTGTGGTGTTTGTGTGTGTTGTGTGTGTGGTGTGTGTTTTTTTTGTGCGTGTGTGTGTGTGTGTGTGTGTTGTGTTGTGATGTTATGTATGCATGTATTTTATATATATATATTATAATATATATATATAAGATATATAATATATATTATAAATAATATTATTTATATATAATATGCTAATATATATGTATATATGTGTGTGTGTGTGTATGTTTTATATGTAAAAACTATTATATAATAATATATATATTATATATATATATATATAAAATTATATATAATATATATTAAAATATTAATTAATAAAAATTATATATTTTTAAAATATAGTAATTTTATATAATATATATAAAAATTAAATATATACAATACATATATATTTTAAAATTGTGTGTGTGTGGTGTTGTCTAATTATAACTATATAATATATTATAAAAATTAATATATATAATATTATAATATATATATATATAATATTATATATTATGATGTATATGGTGTGTGAGCATATAAAGATATATATTTTAATATATATATATTATATATATATTATAATTATTATATATATATTATATATATAAGTTTTATTATATTTAATATTTTAATATATATATATATATATAATGTATATAAATATATATATATAATATATATATATAGATAGATAATAGATAGATAGATGATAGATGATAATAGATAAATATATAGGATATATAAATATATAACATATAATTTTATTATAATATATATAATATATATTATATAGGTAATTTTATTTTAA
>NC_051401.1:2261598-2264098 GCF_015228065.2 Penaeus monodon
CATTCTTTGCAATGTCAGAATGCAAGCAACAGGTGTAGAAGCCTCTTTCTGTTCTATACATTTTGTTTGATTTTCATTCATTTCTTCTTCAATTTATTTGACTCAGGGTGGAAAATTACATCACATTTTATCCTTCTCTAATGTCTAAATGGAAGTAGCACTGCTATTCCTTCTATATATTCTTCGTTGAATATCATTTAAGCACTTGTTTAACGCAAAATTATTCAGTTGTCATTGAACTCTCTCTTCATTATTTCTTTACCTAAGAGAGGATCGTCATTTTCCGAGTCATTAAGCATGGCGATTCTAACAGGAAACAAAGCAATATTATACCAATGCTATGATACAAAACGATTATATATATCAATGTTAACAGGGGATAAAACGAGAATATAACAGGAAACAAAACAAATATATATATCAATCCTAACAGGGGACAAAACGAGAAGATATCAGTGCTAACAGGAAACGAAACGAGATAAATCAATGCTAACAGGGAAAAAACGAGATCAATCAATACTAACAGGAAACAAAACGAGATGAATCAATGTTAACAGGAAGCGAAACGAGAATATATAAAAGGTAACAGGAGACAAAACGAGAAATACCAAAGCTAACAAGAAACAAAACGAGATAAATCAAAGCTAACAGGAAAGAGAACGAGAATTCATCATTGCTAACAGGAAACGAAGCGAGATATATCATTGCTACCAAGAAATAAAACGAGAATAAAGGAATGCTAACACTCATAAAGAGATAAATCAAACTAACCAAAACGAGAATATATGAGTGCTAACAGAAAAGAAAACACTGCAATTGCTTATCAGATTTCCAAGTTTCCCGAACGTCCTTCCGACTCGGTTGCGAAGCCGTGTCAATCTGTCGTTGCAATTGGCAATTCCTTAATTGGAAGTGTTCCAGGCGGAATTCCTCGCTGGAAACATTCTTTGACGAGTTTCTTAGTAGTTGGAGAGAAAAGTGTTTGAATGTATGTCATCAGCATAAACTCGGAATGCGGAAAATGTCGTGAATTTTTCATGCGCGTTTTTTTTTTTTTTTTTTTTTTTTTTTTTTTAATCCTCATTTACGTTTTCTTTTGTCGTTTTCTTGGAAGGCGAAGGTTTGCTTTATTCTCTTTTGTGACTTTAGTAACAATTTATTTAACAGAGAAGTATGTATTTTCATTACGCGAAAAGCTAATATGTAAATGATAATGGCGTGTGTGCGTGCGTGTGTGTGTGCGTGTGTGTGCTTGCGTGTGTTGTTGTGTGTTTGTGTGTGTGTGTGTGATGTGTGTGTGTGTGTGTGTGTGTGGTGTGTGGGGTTTGGGGTTGTTGGTGGAATGCATTGACTTTCCCTTCCTTTGTATACTTTTCGCTATATTCCTTTAATATATTAGGAAATGGTGTGAAGTACATAAAAACCACCTTAAAATAAAAGGAAGATTTTTTGGGGGAAAAGAAGTTGGGGAAAGTGCCATTAAAGTCTTGAGACTCCGGGAAGTGCAGGGGCCTTGCTTGCTCTTAAAGGGGAAAAGAAAGGGGAAAGGGAATTTTAAAAGATTTGTCTATCGGAATGGAGGGGAACTTTGAAAAAGGGGGGTTTGTGGCTAGATGTACACAACCACCCCAAATAGCTTATGTGTATAAGGGGTGTGTGGTGTGTGGGGTGTGGGTGTGTGGGGGGGGGTGTCTGTGTGTGTGTGGGGTGTGTGTGTGTTGTATGTCAGGGCCTGGAGGGGGCGTGCACGACGAGGTAGATCTGGCAGGACGCAGCAATCTTGGGCAGCGGTAAATGAGCAACAGACGCCCTGGTAACTAGGAGCAGTTTCTTGGTGAGAGAAAGAAACACCTGCAGGTCAGCGATTCAGTCTGGTCAGAATGCTATAGGCTGTCTGTCTGTGGGGCCCAGGGACCCTCTTTTATAAAACTTACAGGAAATCGGTAAAAGGGTCGAGTCGTACTAGGAAATGGAAGAGAATGGAAGCTCACGTATAAATAGGATGACGTCACTTAGGCGGAAGGCTCGGGTTTTCAGGTGAATTGTGCAGGGCGGAAAGGCCCGGTATGTGTGAAATTTAAGATTATTGCTATGATGCATTATTTCATAAATATGATATGTTAATAGTGTTAGTGAGCAATAGGTGAAAAGCGTGTGTTGCATGGGGTCTGTGAGTGAGTGAGTGAGTGGTGAGGGGGTGAGTGAGTGAGTGAGTGAGTGAAGTGAGTGAGTGAGTGAGTGAGTGAGTGAGTGAGTGAGTGAGCCCAGCCCAGCCACAAAAAGACCTTCAGTTCCCGTCCCAGACCCTTCTTGAGCACGAGAACGAACACAACCCAAAGGGAAAACCAAAAGTCAGGGGCCCGGCCGGGGAAACAGCGCCAACGACCGTATTTCAAATTCGTGTAATATCCTATGCAACTCTGAAATACGTTAAGACACCGAGGCCGCGGACTGCGCTATAGGGAACGCACGTGAATAGCTATTATCTGCAATGAGGCAA
>NC_051401.1:2289098-2296598 GCF_015228065.2 Penaeus monodon
TCCATTGCAGCTGTAAAAGTGAATGAATTGCAAGTACTATCAGGTTTCACTGGATATGGGACAACAATGCACGGTACTCAATCCTCCCCCCCAATCTCTCTCTCTCGCTCTCTCTCGCTCTCTCTCTCTCTCTTTCTCTCTCTCTCTCTCTCTCTCTTTCTCTCTCTCTCTCTCTCTCGTCCCTCTTCTCGTCTCTCTCTCTCTCTCGTCCTCATCTCTCTCTCTCTTCTCTCGTCTCTCTCTCTCCTCTCTGTCGTCTCTTCTCTCCCTTCTCTCTCCTCTCTCTCTCTGCTCTCTCTCGTCCCTCCTCTCTCTCTCTCTCTCCTCATCTCTCTCCTCTCTCTCTCTCTCTCTCTCTTCACTCTCTCTCTCTCTCTCTCCTCTCTCTCTCTCTCTCTCTCTTCTCTCTCTCTCGTCTGTCTCTCTCTCCCCTCTCTCTCCTCTCTCCTCTCTTCTCATCTCTCGTCCTCCCTCCTCCATTCTCTTCTCGCGCTCTCTCCTCTCTCTCTCTCCTCTCTCTCTATTTATCTTCTATCTATATTTTATCTATCTATCTTTATCTCTATCTCTCTCTCTCTCTTCTCCCATCTCCCTCTCTCATCTCTCTCCTCTCTCTCCTCTCTCAGTCACTCTCTCTCGCATCTCTCTCTCTCTCTCTCTCCCTCTCTCTTCCTCTCTCTCTCTCTCTCTCTCTCTCTCTCTCTCTCATCTCATTCTCTCTCTCTCTCTCTCTTCTCCTCTGTCTCTGTCTCTCTCCCTCTCTCGTCCTCTCTTCTCATCTCTCTCTCTCTCTCTCTCTCTCTCTCTCTCTCTCCTCTCCTCTGTCTCTAGTCTCTCTCTCTCTCTCTCTGTCTCTCTCTCTCTTCTCCCTCCATCTCATCTCTCTCTCTCTCTCCTCCTCTCTCTCTCCATCTCTCCTTTCTCTCTCTGTCCTCTCGCTCTCCTCTCCTACCCCTCTCTCTCTCCTCTCTCTCTCTCTCACTCGCTCTCTCTCTCGTCCTCTCTCTCTCTCCTATTTATCTATCTATCTATATTTATCTATCTATCTTAATCCTCTATTTCTCTCTCTCCTCTCTCCTCTCTCTCTCTCATCCTCACATCTCTCGTCTCTCTCTCTCCCTCTCTCTCTCTCTCTCTCTCTCTTCTCTTTCTTTCTCCATCTCTATCTCTCCCTCTCTCTCTCACTCTCTCTCCTCCCTCTCTCTCTCTCACTCTCGCTCTCTCAATCCTCCCCCCCATTCCTCTCGCTCTCCTCTCTCTCTCTCTCGCTCTCCCTCCTCCTCTCTCTCTCTCCTCTCTGCTCTCTCCTCTCTCTCTTCTCTCTCGCTTCGTCGCTCATCTCTCTCTCTCTCTCCCTCTCCTCTCTTCCCCCCCTTCCCATCTCTCTCCTCTCTCTCTCGTTCTCTCTCGTCTCCTCTCTCTCTCTCTCCTCTCTCGTCTCTTCTTTTCCCTCTCTCCTCTCTCTCTCTCTCTCTCTCGTCTATTCTCTCTCTCTTCTCTCTCTCTCCTCTCTCTCCTTCTGTCTCGTCCCTCTCTCTCTCTCTCTCTGTCATCACTCTCATCCTCGTCTCTCTCTCGCTCTCTCTTCTCTCTCTCTCTCTCGCTATTTAATCTATCTATCTGATATTTATCTATTATCTTTATCTCTATTTCTCTCTCTCTCTCTCGTCTCCTCTCTCTCTCTCTCCTCCTTTCTCTCCTCTCTCTCTCGTCCTCTCTCCTCTCTCTCTCTCTCCCTCCTACTCTCTCGTCCCTCGCCTCTCTCTCATCTCTCTCTGTCCTCGTCTCTCTCCTCAATCTCCTCTCTCTCATCTCTCTCTCTCCTCCGTCCTCTTCTCTCATCCCATCCTCTATCTCTCCGGTCTCCTTCTCTCTCTCTCCTTCTCTCTCTCTCTCTCTCTCTCTCTCGCCTCAGCACACGCCGCTTCTCTCTCTCTCTCTCGTCTCCTCCTCTCTCTCTCTCTCCTCCTTTCTCTCTCTCCTCTCTCCTCTTCTCTCTCATCTCCTCTCTCTCGTCACATCTTCCTTCTCTCTCTCTCTCTCTCTCTCCATCATCGCCTTCTCCCTCCATCTCTCGCTCGCTCTCTCTCTCTATTTATTTATCTATCTGTCTATCCCCTTCTCTCCCTCTCTTCTGTCTTTGCTGTCTTTATGTCTGCTTTTATGTCTCTCTCTCTCTCTCTCTCTCTCTCTCTCTCTTCTCTCGTCTCTCTCCTCTCTCTCTCTTCCTCTCGCTTTCTCTCTCTTCCTCCTCTCTCTCTCCTCTCTTCGTCTCTCTCATTCTCTCTCCTTTCTCTCTCTCTCTCTCTCTCATCTCTTCTCTCTCTCTCTCTCCTCTCTCTCCTCTTCTCCTCTTCCCCCCCCTCTCTCTCTCATTTCAAATGGAATATAGTCATGGTAGAGTGTTGTCCACTTTTGCTGCATACAAAGCTGTCATATTACACTTTAGATATTTCAGTATTGTGCGTGACACTGATCAAAGAATTTAATTAACTCTATATCTCTTTTGTAAAACGGTTGAACTATTCGGTTCTGGCCGAGTCGAAAGTGAAGGTGTTTCTCTCATTCTTTGCCCAATTAAACGATATATATATACATATATATATATATATATATATATATATATATATATATATATATATATATTATATATGTGTGTGTGTGTGTGTGTGTGTGTGTGTGTGTGTGTGTGTGTGTGTGTGTGTGTGTGTGTGTGTGTGTGTGTGTGCAGTCATACACACACATCCTGTGTGTGTGTGTGTGTGTGTGTTTGCATTCGTACACATACATGCATGCGCATCCACACATGAGTACACACACGGACTTGATATTGGGTTAGTCAGTACTTACATACGATAGTGTTGTCAGTGTGTGTAGAGCCAAAGGTTATGGGAGCTTGATACCTCGTTCTGGTAACTCCTGCGACGCCGCTGGTACCAGACCGTATCGGTCTTTGTTGTACCATTGAATCCATCAGCTGCCTGGAGAGAGGGAGCATGCTGCATGGGCAACAACTTGCTCCTCACATTCTTTCGCCCAGGTGTTTGCGTGGTGTGTATGTATATGTGTATATATATATATATATATATATATATATATATATATATATATAATATATATATATATATATATATAAATATATATATATATATATATATATGTATTCATATATATGTACAATATATATAGTATATATAATATAATAGTATATTAATATATGTATATATATATATATATATATATATATATATATATATATTATATATATAATATATTACACATTTATATATATATATAGATAATATATAATATATATAATAATAAATATATATAATATATATATATATAATATTATATATATATATATATATAGTATATAATATATAATATATATAGTATATATATATATATATATATAATATATATATATATATATATATGTAGTGTGTGTGTGTGTGTGTGTGTGTGTGTTTATACACACACACAAACACACACACACGTATATACTTTACACATTTCAAGTGCATGAGCGTAGGTAGGCCGCGACAGGAGCTTCTCCATGTCAGGAATGGGAATCATCCATTTAATCCAGCAGGTCAGCGTGAAAAGGTCTGGCCACTGAATTGAATATCATTTTTAAAGGCGACGGAACTGACAGAGAAGCCATGCATTCACTTCCGTCTGAGTGAAAGAGAAGAGTTTTTTTTTTCTTTATTCGAAAATAGGAGTGCAATTTAGGGCTGGAAGGTAGTGTCTTCCGTAAGTGTGAATTGAGTGTTCAATGGTTAGGGAGTTCGTTGTTTTTAAGCTTCGCTGTGTGAATGCTGGATGCGTGAATTAACAAGGGGAGAAGATAAGTCAATCATAGAGAGTGTTTGACAGAGTGGAAATGTATATTCGTTCCTCTCTCTCTCTCTCTGTCTTTCGCCTCCTCCCTCTTGTTCGCCCACCCTCACTATCTCCCATAACCCCACCACCTCTCGATTCCTCCCCCTCTCCCTCTTCTCTTCCCTCCCTCTCCTCCTATCTCCCCCTCGAATCCCCTCCCCACCCTATCTTTTTCCCCCCCTCCCTTCCTCTCGTTTCAGGATATCTTATAACACTGTGATGATATCAGAAGACCCGCCCACGCCCACTGAGAGGCCGGCAGTGGGGCGTGATGACTAACTCCTACCCCGGGGTGCGCTGGTAACACCTTTGTATTGTAGAGAGGGAGGAGGGAAAGGAGGAGGGGGAGGATTGAGTGAGTGGATGGAGTAAGAGAAAAAGGGAGGGGGGAAGGGGAGAAAAGGAGAGAGGGTGAGGGGTGGGAAGAAAGAGAGAGAGAGAGGGGTGAGGCATAAATAGGGAGAGTGAGAGGGGGCAAAGGAACTGAATGAGGGAGAGACGTAGAAGAAGAATCAGACGACGAGAGAGGGAGGAAGAATAAGACGAAAGTGTGAGAGGTAGACAAAGAAAGAAATATAGCGAAAGGGAGGCAGAGAGCAAGAGAAATAAAAAAAAATTATTGTCCACTTCTGCTTATATAAACCAAGGAATATTTTTGGTGTTGCTGAACAAGTTTTCCATTTGCTTGCTTACTTGTAAATACACTTAATGCATGTGTGTGTGCACGGATCTATGTATGCATTTATGTGTGTGTGTGCGCATTCATGTATGTATGCATGTATGTATGTATGCATGTATGTATGTATATGTGTGTGTGTATTTGTGTGTATGTATGTATATATTCATGCATGTATGTATGTATGTATGTATGTATGTATACATCCATGTATGCATTTGTATCTGTGTGCATCTATGTTTATTTGTATGTATGTATGTATGTATGTATGTTTGTTTGCATGTTTTTTTGTATGTTTCTAGGTATGTATGCGTGCATATGTGTATGTACATATATATGTATATATGTATGTATTTATGTATGTACGTAGATATCTATGTATGCGTGTATGTATGTATGTATGTCTGCGAACAGACACTTTAATGCTTGCATAGAAAGAGATATCTTGCTGTTTCTGCATATGAACGCAAGCATGTCGCATATCAGCGCTGAATATTTCTTTTTATGCATATCCTTCTAGACTGTTGATAGATACAGTAAACAGCAAGCATTAACAACAACAGACACACACACACACAATCCCCCCACACAGAACCCCCCCCCCCCCCCATACACACACACAACCCAGTCCCTTCAGCTCATATCGTAGAGAAAGCCCCGTGCGAAGACTGCAGAGTATCAATTTTCATTATAAGATCGGGCGTCTCAGTGTGACCGAGTGTTGGTCCCTTTTCCTTCAGCTAATGGAAAGCGGGCGAGACGAGGTCCTGGCGGGCACTAGTTCTTCTTTTGGTCACGTTATGCGATCCCGAGTTGAAATTCAGATAATGTAAAAATAGTCCTGAGGATGACAATCTCCATTACAGTGCTGAGGAGACGGGCAGTGTTACGAGATCAAAGGCATTGTTGAGAATTACTTTCCTATCCTTTTTTCTCTTTTTCTATGTCTCTTTTTTTATATCTGGGGATATCATTCGTTTAATGTGGTTGTTTTTGTGTGTGTGTTCGTGTAAGCCTACATATGTAAAGGGCAGTAAAGATATGTTTGGGGTTATGTCCATGCTTATATGATGAGCTAGAAATGCACTGATTTCAAGGAAACCTTTTTTTTTTTTGCTCATATATTCTTTTCTTTCTGAAAGCGGCCTTGCTTCTCCAAAGATTTTTATATATGGAGATATTGCAATGCAGGTATCTGTACGTTCGTTTCATGATTTTACCTTTAAGTGTAAGTAAGGGTACAAATAAAATACAACAGGCAGTTAGTATACGTCTAGGTTCATATACTTTTATCAATCAGTTTAGATAGGGCGGTCCATGCTTACAAATAAAAATCTCAGTATGGATATATGTGCATTTTTATAGAGATATAACGAATGGGGCCCTAGATTTCCCCTTCCCTTCATAATGCATAATTTCCCTTGCCTTTCGACAGTCCATAGAGTTTAGTGTTTGTTAAGTAACAATGTTCCGGGAGAAATGATGAAACAATAGAGAGGAATGTAACAAACTAACAAATATAAATAAATAAATAATTTATAGACAAAAGTTCAAAGAGAATTAAAGTATCAATAAAACTTCGAAGTATATCAGAAATATGCAGTTGAATGTTAATATAATAATGAAACAATAAGAGTAGACAAACAAACAGCAGGAAGCAAGAAAAGAAATAAGAAGGAGGTAGAAATAAATAAAACAAACAAAAGAGAACCAGAGGTAGAGGGACTGGAAAAAGCATTAGGCGTATCTCTCACAGCTATGGGAGAAGAAACTCTCTGTTCCTTAATAACCTTCTTACATTACGAAATAACATTACTTACGTATCAGAAAGGAAAACCTCAGACGCGTGTACTGCTTTGGAATACCGGCGTCGGTATCCTATCTCAAATAAATAAATAATAAAAACATAGATAAGTGAATAAGTGAATAAAGAAACAAACAAACAAACAAATAAATAAATAAATGATAAGAGATACCTCCCGTTTATGACCCCGCGCCTTCCTCGGCGCAGACACCGAGTATCGTCCTTTTCTCGCACGAGCGCCGCCTGCGACAAACACGTCCCCCGGCAGCGCTCCGCCAGTCCTGGCTGCTTTGGAAGTCGAAACATCCAATTAAATCAACTTTAGATGAATCCAGCAATATGATGAATGTTGTATATGCTAATACAGTTTCATGCTGAGAATGCAGTATGAGGCCGAACGGAACATTAGTAAAGGAGAATAATCCAATTTCCAGGCTGGAGCGAGAGGGCCGGCGCGGGAGAGCGCGGAGTCGCCGACGCACGTAACTGAATTGCTGTTTCTGTTTCAACGGAGAGTACGTCAGCGAATACGTTCTGCCCTCCCCCCTCCCCCCTCCCCCCTCTGCTCCACTTCTGCCCCCCCCCCCTCACTCCGTGCCCCTGGACGTGACGCCATATTTCGCTTTTGGAGAGACTGTCCCTTTTCCGAGCCGCTGCCCCTGATCGGACTGGAAGCGACCCGGGAGAGCAAAAGCGTAGACCACACATCCTGCTGCTCGTAGGGGCGAGTTTTGCTTGGCCGGAGGTAAGGAGATCTGGCTCATCCGGGCGGCGGCGTGGGAGGGGCGTGGGAGGGGCGGCCGAGATTCAGGGTCGACGGCGGATCGGGTGACCGTAGGAAGGGTTCTTACCCCCCTTCGCCCCTCACCTCTTCTCTTTACTCTCTCCCTCTCTCCCTCTCTAGCCCTGTCCTTCCATGTCCCCTTCGGTCCCTTCTCCTACTGTTTTCCCCTTTCCTGTTCTCCCTTCTATTTTGTACCTCTCTTTCCCCTCCGCCTATTTTCTTCCCTCTTTCTCTTCGCCTTCCGTCTATTTTCCACCATTACCTCCCCTATTTTCCTTTATCTTTCCTCCAACTCCTTCCACTATTCTCCCTCCCTACGCCTACGGCAGTTCGCTCCCTTACCTTCTC
>NC_051401.1:2299098-2307115 GCF_015228065.2 Penaeus monodon
ATATATATATAATATATATATATATATATATATATATATATATATGTGTGTGTGTTTTTGTGTGATTGTGTTGGTGTGTGTGTGTTGTGTGGTGTAGTTTTGTATTGTGTGTGTCGTGTGTTGTGCTTGACGTGTGTGTGTGTGTGTGATATGCGTGTGATGTATGTGTAGCTGTGTAGTGTGTGTGTGCGTTGTAGTTATGTGTGTCGTTGTGTCCCGTACTGTGTGTGTGTGTGTTTATCTGTGTGTGTGTGTGTGGGTGTGTGTGGGTTTGGGTGTGTATATATAGATAGATAGATAGATAGATAGATAGATCAATAGATAGCTAGATAGATAGAGAGAATATATATGTATATATACATATATGTATATATATATGTATATATATATATATATATATATATATATATTATATAAATATATATGCATATATATGTGTATATATATATTTATATATGTATATGGATATATATATATATAGATAATAGAGAATATATAGGCGCGCGCGCGATGTGAGTAGTGCAATATAAATATACATTAACTTATTATCTTACCACTATTAATGTCTATCTATTATTTATATATCTATCAGCATTTTATATATCTATATATATAATATATATAATATATATATATATATAATATATATATATATATATAAAATGTATGTATAAATACATATGTAAAATATAAGATAGACAGAGAGAGAGAGGGAAGAGAAAATAAATATATGATAATATATATTAATATATATATATATATTATATATATTAAGTGTTGTTGTGTGTGTGTTGTGTGTGTGTTGTTTGTGTATGTTTGTGTATTTGTTGTTGTGTGTGCTTGCGTGTGTGTGTGTGGTTTTTTTGCGTGTGTGTGTGTGTGGTGTTGTGTTGGGGGGTGTGTGTTGTGGTGTGTGTGTGTTGTATATTATAATATTATATAATAAATATATATATATATCATATATCATGCACAACACACACACAACACACACCACACACAACACACACACAAAAAAAATTAAAATACTATAATAAAATATATATATTAAAATATATATTTATATAATTATAATTAAAATATATATATAGTGTGTGAGTGTGTGTGTGGTTGTGTGTGTGTGTGTGTGTGGGTGTGTATGTTTGTGTATTTTTGTTGTTGTGTCTTGCGTGTGTTTGGGGGTGTGTTTTGCGGTGTGTATGGTTGTGGTGTGGGGGGTGTGTTGTGGGGTGTATGTGTTTGTGTGTTGGTTTTGGTGTGTGTTTTATCGTGGTTTTGTTGGGGTGTGGGTGTGATTTTATAGATAGAAGTAATAGATAATGATCAATAATAGCTAGATAGATAGAAGAATAATTGTTTTTACTATATGTTAAAATATGTAATATATAATATTATTATATATAATATTTTAAATATATGCATATATATGTGAAAAATAATTTTATTAGATTTATATTATATATTTTATACATAGTGTATATATTTCTGGCGCGCGCGCGCATGTGTGTATGTGCAAATATAAAGTATACATCTACTTATCTATCTTACCAGCTATCTAACTGTCTATCTATCTATTTATAAAATCTATTGCTTTTTATTTTTATTTTATTTATAAAAATATATATTATATTAATTATTATAATATGAAAATGTAGTAAAAATAATATGTATATTATAAGATAGACAGAAAGAGGGGGAGAGAGAAAATTTTAAATAGCAATTTAATATATATATATATTAAATTTTTAATATTATATATAATAAAATTTTTATATTTTATTTTTATATAATGTTTATATAAAATATATATATATATATATTTTAAAATCTTAAAAATTTTAATTTCTGAAAAAGACACGCGGGGAGATGGGGGAATGTAGGAAAGGATAAGGCGGGGGAAAAACGCAGAGAATTCAATCTAGAATTCCCTCACGTACGTGTAAGTACCTGTTCAGACACACACAAAATTTTGTTAAATACATACACACCCAACCCCACCCACAAAACACATTTTAAAATATATATTATATTATATATATTATATTATATATATATAATATAATATTGTTTGTGTGGTGTGTGTGTTTATTAAAGTAAAGAAAAATCATTAATTATTAAAGGGCTAAAGCAAACATTTACTGGGGGGAATAGGCAGTTTTCCCGAAGTGTTCACCCCCCCCCCCCCCCCTTTTTTAAAGCTACCTGTATTTCCCCTTGCAGATTGCCCCGGTCATCATCTGCCAAAAGGCCCCGGGCGACCTCTCTGCCCGGTTGCTATATTTTCTACGGTTGGAATTTTTTTTGGGAAAGGGGGATATTTACATGTCAGAAAAAAAAATTTTCGCATGGGAGAATTTCTTGTTTTTTTTTTTGTGTTTTGGTGAAGGGAAATTAATAAAAATTTTGATCGTGAGTTCGTATTTTTCCAAAACTTTTTCATGAATACTAATTAATAATGGAAAAAAATCTTTTTTACATTTATTATAAAAAAGGCTACAATGCATAATGAATACCCTTTTCAAAATGAATAATAAAATACTAAAGGAAGACCTATAAAAGAATTCATTAACATTTAATAAATTAGTAACCAATTAATGAGAAATTTTGGGGTGGAATGAATGTGAAAAAAAAAGTGAATGCCAAAAAGAAACTTTATAATCAAATTAACTTTAAAAAGCAAGGGGCGTTGTTTTGGGTATTACCATTCAATCGGCCCTTTGATTTTTTACTAGATTTGGCGACCGCATTGGGAGAATTAGATTTCAGCGGGCCTGCTCTGCCCCCCGAATTTTTTAGGGCATACCACCCTAAAAAACAATGATCACAATTTTCAAAATAAAATAAAAAATATAAAAAAAATTTTAAATAAATAATATAATAATAGCGAAAAATATAGGGCCATACAAATTTTATATCTATTTCATCATCTATTTTTTATTAGGAAAATAAGAAAAAAAATTAAAAATAAAAAAAAAAACAAAAACAAAAAAAAATAACAAAATAAAAAAAAATAAATAAATAATAATAATATGTACACATAAACAATAAAATTATATATATATATATTATATATATTAAAAAATATATAATATATATTAAAAATATATATAATTTATTATATATATATATATACATATAAAAAAATTTCCCCCTTTTTTTTTTTATTATTATTACATATAAACATATTTGTTTTTAATTTAATATATATTATATATAAAATTTTTTATTTTATAATATATAATAAATTATATATTATAATAATATAAAAATAAAATAGATAGGTTTGGGATGTATATGTATATTTGCACATAAACACAAAAACCCCTTTCAAAATAAAACTATCATCATCTAAACCCCTATATAGAGAGGGAATATATAATAATATAAAATTTTAAATATAATATTTTAAAAATAAATACACCCCACCACGCACACACAAAACCAAAACACACACACACACAAATTTTTTTTATAATATTATATATAAAAATATATAAATAATATATAAATAGAATATATATAATTATATATAATTTATAAAAATATAATATATTATATATATATATTTTATTTTATATATATTAAAATATGTGGTGTGTGTGTGTGGTTGGGGGGTGTGTTTGTGTGTGTGTAGTTAGATGATAGATTTTGAAAATTTTGTATATATAATAAAAAGATAGATTTTTATAGATAATAGATAGATAGATAGATAGATAGATTTGATTTAAAAATAATATGTGTTTATATAACATATGTATACAAAACCCTATAATAAAAAAAAAAAAATTTTTAAAAAAAAATAATATTTTAATTATATATTAAAAATATTAGTATAATTTTATATAAATATTATATATAATAAAAATATATATATATATACATATATAGATAGTAATTTATATAATATATATATTTTATATAATATATATATATATATATATATATATATATATATATTTTTATTAATATATATAATAGGGATATACCCCAAAATGTATACATAGAAAATTTTATAAAATTTTAAAATAATAATATATAATATAGATATTTTAAGGTTTTAAAATATATATATAAAATATAATATATAATATTATGTATATTATATGAAAATGTATGTTTCATAAAATGTATATGTATATAGATAGACAGAGAGAGAGAGGGAGAGGCCCGAATTTTAGAAGTATAAGCATATTTTTATATATAAGAATAAAATATAATATATATATATAGATAAAATAATTATAAAATAATATACATATATTATAATTTTATAATAAATAAAATATTTATAATATTATTTAATATATATAAATATAAAAAATTACATGGATAAAATAAAAATATACACACAAAACACACACACACACAAAACCCCAAAACACAAATATATAATAAATATATTTTAAAAGAAATATATATATATATAAAAATAATTTTATATAATATAAAATAATAATTTTTATTAATATATAAAATTATTAAAATTTTTATTTTATATTATACATATTTTTATTTTGTATATAATTTTTTATTTTTTATTTTATTTTTTATATATTTTTATTTATTTTTTTTACATTTTTTTTATTTTTATTTTATTGATTTGATTTGTAGATAGATAGATAGAATAGATGATAGATAAAATAGATAGATTTGTTATTTTTATTTTTTATATATTTTATATTTTTTATTTTCATATTATTTATAAGATATATTTTTATAAAAATATTTATCTTTTATCCTATTTATTATCTAAACTATCTAATCTATCTTTTATCTATTCTCTATCTATCCTTTATCTATCTATATATAAAAAAATAAAAATTTTAAAACTTAAAAAATTTTAAAAAGTGTATAAAATATAAAAAATTTTGTTAAAAAATATATTTTTATTTAAAAATTTTCTGGGGTGTGTTTGGGTTTTAATAAAAAAATAAAAAAATAGTAAGGGAAATAAAAATATATAAAAAATATTTTAAAATTTAAAAAATTAATTTATATATTTGGGATATTAAAATATATATATAAAATAAATTATATAAAATATATACATATATAGTATAATTTTTTTTTTTTTTTTTCCTTTTTTTTACAGCCCCTTCATTTCCCCTGGCTGGACATAGGCCTCTCTCAATTTATTTCCCGAGAGGTTAAAAAGCAGGCCCCCCCTTGCCTGATTGGATCCCCTTTCCCAAACAACCGCGGTTTGTTTCCCCGGCTTGCGTTTACCACGAATAGCGTCGAAATTTTTCAAGGCGATTTTTGGTGTTTTTAGGTAGGAATCGAGGGGGAAGTTTCCTTTGGGCCAAAGGGAACAAACGCGCCCGCCGGGGACTCAACCCTTTTTAAATTTAGATTTTCCGTTTGTGACAAAGTCTTTAGTTCGGGGTTCATTTTCAACCCGGGAAAGGCGCATTGTTTCCCCTTTTTGGGAAAGGGAACTTCCCCGATTGCCTACCTAGCCCACGGGGTGGCCAAGCCAGCCCAAGTCAGTGCTGGTCCCAAGGGGCCCGGGTAAAAATAGAGAGAAGATTATCAAAAGGTTACCACCGGACTCTCCCGGGGAAAAGGGAAATGAGGACCCTACCCCGACTCAAATCCAATTCATCACAAAATGAAAAAATACAATTAAAATATCTGATGTGACCCCGGGGGTCAAACATGAAAAATCCGAAAAAAAAAAAAAAAAAAGGAAAAAAAAAAAAAAAAAAAAAAAAAAAAAAAAAAAAAAAAAAAAAGAAAAAAAAAAAAAAAAAAAATATATATATATATTAATTTTATTTTTAATTTATTTTTTATTTTTTAAAATTTTTTTTAGCCAGCTTTATATTTTTGGATTTACGAAATATTTTATGAAAGGTTTTTCTATTTTTTTTAATATTCTACACGACTTTTATAATTTTTATTGTCAAAATCCTATATTTCCCCCCACAGCATAATATAAGTCCCATTTTTACTGTTTTTTTCTATCTTGTTATACACTAGACATTCCAGTGTTGTGTTGTCATCCCCCTTTCCCCAAGAGCTATGCATTTTTTTAAAAAACTACCCTTTCACCCAATTTTAAAATGTTTTTAAGCAAGGGGATCCTTTTGCCCTTAATTTAGACCACTTTTCGGAGAGGGTTAAAGGGAGACTCCCTGCGAGGAGCCCAAGAAGTAAACCCCGCTCCTTTAGTGTTTGCCGGGGTTTTCTTTTTTCATTTTTTAAAACTCTTTTTTTCTTTTTGAGAAAAAAAAGGGGGGTTTTTTAAGAGCAGAAGAAAGAGAGGGGATTAAAAAAAAGGGGGGAAAAAAGGGAAAAGATTTTTGGGTTAGGAAAAGGATAGGGGTAGAGTGAGGCCGAGGAGGAGGGAGATTTGAAGTGGAGAAAATAGAGGGGAGGAGAATGAAAGGATAAAATGGGGAGAGAAGAGAGAAAAGAATAAGAGAGAAGCAAGAAGGGCAGAAGAACAAAGAAGAAGAAAGAGAGAAAGGGGATAGACAAAGAATAGCAGAACAGAGAAAGAGAATAAAGGGGAATTAAGATAGAGAAGAGATAAAAGGTTTGATATTAATAGATAGGAGATATTTTAGATGTATATTATTAAATAAATATAGAAGAATAAAAAATATATAGGGTAATTTTATAAATATATATATATAAAATATAATAATATGTGGGGGTGTGTGTGGGGATGTATGTGTGTGTGTTTTGGGGGGAGGGGTTGGGGTGGTATTAAATATATTTTTTAAAAAAAAAAATAAATAAATAAGTGAATAAATATATATATATTTTTTTTTCTTTTCTTTTTTTTTCTTTTTACAGCCATTCATTCCACTGCTGGACATAGGCCTCTCTCAATTCATTACTGAGAGGTTATATGGCAGTGCCACCCTTGCCTGATTGGATGCCCTTCCTAATCAACCACGGTTTGTGACACGGCTGTGACTTCCCCTACGACATATGCGCTCGACTTCTCAAGGCGATATATCGTTTTCTAGGTAGGCAATCGAGGTGAAGTTCCTTGCCCAAGGGAACAACGCGCCGGTCGGTGACTCGAATCCTCGAACTCAGATTGCCGTCGTGACAGTCTTGAGTCCGATGCTCTTACCACTCGATCGATCTGAGTTCGAGGGTTCGAGTCACCGGCAGGCGCATTGTTCCCTTGGGCAAGGAACTTCACTCCGATTGCCTACCTGAGTGGGCAAGCCAGCCCAAGTCAGTGCTGGTCCCAAGGCCGGATAAATAGAGAGAATGATTATCTAAAAGGTACCACCGGCACTCTCCGTGGAAAGGAACTGAGGACCCTACCACGTACTCACTCCAATAAGTATTGCTACGCCAGTGGGTCTTTGTCTCTGTGCAAAACGTGTGTTAACATGAAAAGGATGACCTGGGCATGTGTTAACATGAAGGGACCTGGGCAAACATGACGCAGCTGGCTGTGAGCGGATGAGCGAGCCAGGAGACGGAGTTGGGTGCTGCTCCTGTGAAGACCTCGTGTGTGCCCTTGTGACCTGAGATAAACCTGGTGTTGCCCTGTTATAAGCTGTATTGTGCTGTGTGACATGCTGGTTTCCCCCCTGTATTGTGCCTATAGAAAAGTGTATGGGTAAATAACTTGTGTAAATAAAGGAAAGACTGTCATTTTGTGTTTACTTCGTGCCCTGCCTCGCCACTTGGCGTTTCCTCTCCTGGTGTTCTGGGACGCTGTGGTGTTCGGTGCCTCTTGGAGCTGTTCAGTGTTCACGACCCTGTATATAACACGCCGTCTGCCTAGCCTGCCTTGTGTTGGTGGCAGAGAGAGACGAGGCGGTCGGCGTAACAATTGGTGTCAGGAGTGGGATTTGTGATATTTGATCAGTGAGACGCGCCGATTTATCATGTCGTCCAAAGATGGCGGCAGCCATGAGGGTGGGAGGCTATGACTGAGGCAGGCACGAGTGAGGTGAAGCCGAGCCAGATGGACCTGATCACTGCCATGCTGGCCGGTAGAGGAGGAAGGCATCAAAGGGCAGAAGAGCAGGCACAGAGGGCA
>NC_051401.1:2307215-2317215 GCF_015228065.2 Penaeus monodon
TTTCGTTTCTCCTTGGTAGGTTTCTTTAGTTGTCCTATTGATAGAACAGTTTTTTAAATCTCTGCAATGTTCATTTAAATATTTTTTCCTTATCGCTCGTCGCAATATCTTTGAATTTTGTATTTTGGTTTTTGTAAATAACTTCTTCATCTGGATTATTGATACCCTTTGTTTTTAGGCATCTTCTTGTTTCAATTTCACAACTTGTGGCTTTTTTCAGATACCAGGGGGACTTTGTCCTTTTTCTTTTTGGCGATAGTTTTCTTAAGCAGCGCTCAGCAGGAGTTTTCTTTTCCTTCTTCCCCACAACTCATTTGCTGTTTTATCATCCTCACATGTTGATTGGAGTACTTCAAATTTGTGTTACACTGTAATTCTCTAATTGTTATCAAAAGGTTTTGTAGTCGAGCTTTAGGAGGTGGTGTGGACGCTCCATCTTTTTGAGTATTATTTGAAAGTCATAGTTAGTATTTGGTGGTCACTGTTGCAGTCGGCACCAGGTCTTGTCTTTGCATTTTGTTATGCACTTTTTCCATTTTTGGTTCAGCCCAATGTATCAATTTGGGTTGTGTTTCTTTTATCTGGTGAAAACTACGTGTACAAGTGTCTTGGGGTGGTGTTGGAACAATTATTGTCTATAACTAGATTATTTGTACTACAGAATTCAATATAAATCTCTTCACCTTCTTTCATTACATATCTCCAAGGCCAATTTTCACAGGTGTCCATTTTTTTAGATCTTTTGCCTACTTGGCGTTTGAGGTCTCTCATGAGTTCTTTTACATCTCTGTTAGGATTGTGTCTAAAGTTTCTTTTCGCAGTTCTTCATCATTGCATGTTGGTTGGTGCGGTAAGCATTGTATAATACTAATGTTATGGCTTTTGCTTGTATTCTGACTTTTAGAAATCCGATCTTTATTGGGATGTGCCCAAGTTAGTGCAATTTGCAGTTTTTATTCGTGAGAACTACGAACTCCGTGACTATTAATTTCCTTCTTTTTCCAGGAAAAGAACTGTCTTGTTTTTCTTTAGTTTTGAAACTTCATATTATTTTCCATTGGTCTCACTTATTCTAGTATTTGAATGTTGTATCTATCCATGTTCGTTACAGACAGTATGTAATTTACCCTCTCTTTCATTTTCTTACGTTCCGATTTTTAATGTGTTTTCTTAATTGGACATGTTTTCTTATCTTCTTTGTCTTCCGATCCATATTTAACATTGTCAGCCAAGGTTGCCCACTGAATCCGCGCCCCTTGATACCCACGCGACGGCGATGTGTATGAATTATAAATTTCTTATTTAATCATTGGTGTAGAGGTTTTGTCAGGAGAAAAGAAAAGTTGAGTGGAATCCAGGCTCCTTCCTCAACTCCGCAGTCCTCCCAACTAACTAGGAGGAACTATCTCTGCCGCTTTAAAACAGTTACACTGTAATACGCCTAGACATTATTTTGGTGAAACCAGTATCAGTATAATCGAAAGTGTTTTATCCAGATATCCACTGCCTGCTTGGCCGACAGTTTTCACCGCAGACCCTGGCAAGGGAGCTAATCGGGTGCTAATCCTTGTTTCAAGGAACCCCAGGGTGGAGTTTATTGTCTTACCCATGACAACATATATATAGATATATATATATATGCATATATATCTAATGCCAATATATATATATATATATATATATATATATTATGATATATATATATATGCATATATATATTGCATATATATATATATATATTATATATAATATATAGATATATATATATATAATACATATATATTTATATATATATATATATATATATGCATATATATATATATATTATATATATATATATATCTACTATATATTATATATATACATATATATATATATCTATATATATATATATATTGATACTATATCCGATGTATATATAATATATATTATATATATATTATATATATATATATATATAAATATATATCTTATATATAATTTCATTTTTTTTTTTCAACAGCCATTCATTCCCACTGCGGCACATAGGCCCTCTCTCATTCACTACTGAGCGGTTATATGGCAATGCCAACTTTGCCTGATTGGATGCCCTTCTATCAACCTGGCGGTTTG
This sequence comes from Penaeus monodon, assembly GCF_015228065.2. Lineage (NCBI taxonomy): Eukaryota > Metazoa > Arthropoda > Malacostraca > Decapoda > Penaeidae > Penaeus > Penaeus monodon. The sequence goes on from NC_051401.1 coordinate 2,309,328, forward strand.
GTGCCACGGCGTGACTTACCCTACGACACTTGCGTTTGACTTCTCAAGGCAATATGTCGTTTTCTAGGAGTTGCATCGAGGTGAAGTTCTACCCAAGGGAACACCGCGCCGGCCGGTGACTCGGAACCCTCGAACTCAGATTTGCCGCCGTGACAGTCTTGAGTCTGTATGCTCGAACCGCTCGGCCACACGGCCCATATATGCATATTATTATATTATATATATATTATATATTATATATATATATATTAATATATATAGGTGATATATAAATATATATATATATATAATATATACTATATGCGAATGGTAAAACACTCTTCCGTGTGTTACTACAGGTATGGTCGAATAAATGTAAACAAAATGTTTTATCATTCGTCTTAAAGGAACTAGTAAATCGTTCGAACGTCACGATTTTTATTTCCTACTTTTTGGATGTTTTCATTTTCATCTTTGTGTCCACGAGGAGGACACGGTCCTCCGTTTGTGTTCATATATAATATGTATATATGTATATATATATATATATAAATATATAATATATATATATAATATTATAGGTATTAAATACAATATATATAATATTATATAATATTCATCTGTATTATATATATTATATATATATATATATATATATATTATATAATAGAATATAACAGATAGATATATAGATATATAGATATATATCACTTGCCGCAATCTTCGTGTGGATTTGGCGCACAGCGATCCTCTGTGTGGAATTCATCCAACGCACATCGCCCGCGCGCGCGAGGCACCTGCATGAATTGTTAGGCTTGTCTTATCTAGATACAATAGTGGATTCCGATTGCTGCCTTGTACGTTCATATCCGCCGCACGAGGCAAAGGCTATGGAATTCCCTCTATACCAAAAATCCTCTGTCTTGTCGCAACCTTCCAGAATAAAAAGGCTAAGGGGGGGGGAGTCCAACCTCAGAAAAATCCAGAGCCGAGTTGCGAAAGCAGTTGCGTGTTGTTTGTGGTGTGTGTGGTGTGTGGGTTGTGGGGGGGTAGGTGTGTTGTGTGTGTGTTTGTGTGGTGTGTGTGTGTGTGTGTGTGGTGTGTGTGTGTGGTGTGTGTTGTGTTTTGTTTTCTTTTCAAGCAAGATATCAATCCCCCGATTCTATTCCCAGAAAATATTATTTGTCACAATATAATAATAAACTAAAAAAGGGAAATTGCATAATTCATAAAACTTTCGATGCAGATTATGTCTTTTGAAAGAGACATTTGACCTGCATTTCTAGACCACAGTCCTTTTCAAGTACTACGTACTAGCTAATATTGATCGGAATCTTCACTTTAGTTATTTGGACGTTATCGATCAAAAACATCCGGACCAGGTGTCTGCTCTGAACATGTTTGCAACAGGCTTCGAACGAATAGTTTTGTTTGTAGGGTTCTGTCTATCTAATACGATTACATACGGTTCATTTTGATTAACGAACTTTATTGAATTAATTGTAATGATTGATTTCCCTTTATAGAAAATTATTCGTATTGAAACTCACTAGACTATATATCGAGGAAAATTTGGTCATGCAATACTGCTTACACAATGCAGTGCCGGTATTACTTAAGAATGACTGTACATAACACACGGGTGTATACTGCCAGAAACCCTTTGATGTCACATCTGTACGTCTCCAGAACTTATGACTGCCCTTGAGGGTACGCGCCGTTGCCGCAAGTAGGTTTCCCAGCTCAACGAATAGTGCTCATGCTCATGTTTTAAAGCGATTATCCAGAACAGAACTCGAACGTCTGCTAATTAGATATCAACAAAAAATCACAAGCTAGGTCTCATGAGAGTTCGCTTATGCGAGTACGTCATCAGTGTGTCTGAAGTGAGCACATTCCAAACATGCCAAGTTTTTAAAACGCGACACCACGTGACATAATTGGCAGCATCGCCTGATTAGCGTTTCTTTGGTCTGAGTCTCTCTCTCTCTCTCTCCCTCTCTCTCTCTCCTCTCTATCGTCTCTCCGTCTCTTCTCTCTCTCTCCTCTCTCTTCTCTTCTCATCTCTCTCTATATATATATATATATATATATATATATATATATAATTATAATATGTATGTATATACATATACACATTATTATACAGTATATTATATATATATATATATGCTATATATATATATATATCATATATATATCTATATAATATTATGTGGTGTGTGTGTTGTGTGTGTGGTGTGTGTGTGTGTGTATGTGTGTGTGTGTGTGTGTGTGTTTTATGTATACTATATAAAACTTATATATATAATATATATATATATATATATATATATTATATATATATATGTATATATAATATGTATATATATAATATATATATATATATATTATATTATATATTATATATACTATCTATATATTATATATTTGTGTGTGTGTGTGTGTGTGTGTGTGAAATTATATATTTATATATATAGTATATATATATATATATATATATATATATATATATTATGATATCTATAATATATATACATATATATAATAATATATAATATATTTATATATATATATATATATATATAATATATCTACATATATGTATTTATGTTATGTTTTGTACACGGTACTCTTGAAGCATTGGTATTAGCGAGTTTGATGGCTGCGACCATGAGCTTTTGCCATTTCACAGCTGTTCAAGCGGACGGTTTTCTGTTACACCGACGTCCATGAACTCCATTCACGGCCTTTTGTAGCCGCATAGAACTAGGGATATATATATGTATATATATATATATATATATATAATATATCTATATATAAGTATATATATATAATATATATATGTGTGTGTGGGTGTGGTGTGTGTGGTGTGTGTGTGTTGGGTGGTGTGTGTGTGTTTGTGTGTGTGGTGATGGTGTGTGTTATAATAAAAGAATACCACCATATACATATACGTATATATAGATATAAATGTATATATATATATATTATATATATTATATATGTATGTATGTATATATATATATATATATAATATATATATATATATTATATATATATATATATAGATATACACACACACACACACACCATACAACGAAATACACACATACACACACATCCACACACACCCACACACACACACACACACACCACACACACACACACCACACACACACATATATTATATATATATATATATATATATATATATATATATATATATATCCGGATGGATGAATGCATTCACCAGAGGGGCTTTAACCTGGAAACTCCCGAGGCAGCGCCACTGGGGCCGGAGTGCGTTTATCTGACGACTAAGACTCGCTCTTCAGTATATGTTGCTGGCTGCGGCAACCAGGTTATGGTTTTAATTAAGTAACATGAGCATCCCTGACAAAACCCTGTAATATACGGCCAAAGTTTACATGGCCAGTTCAACTTTGCCTCATTGCAGATAATAGCTATTCACGTGCGTTCCCTATAGCGCAGTCCGCGGCCTCGGTGTCTTAACGTATTTCAGAGTTGCATGATGGATATATACATCGAATTTATAATACGGTCGTTGGCGCTGCTTCCGGCCTGGCCCTGACTTTGGCTTCCCATTTCGGGTTGTGTTCGTTCTCGTGCTCAAGAAGGGTCTGGGACGGGAACTGAAGGTCTTTTTGTGGCTGGACTGGGCTCACTCACTTACTCACTCACTCACTCACTCACTCACTCACTCACTCACTCACTCACTCACTCACTCACAGACACCCATGCACACACACTGCTATTTCGACCTATTGCTCACTAACACTATTAACATATCATATCTTATGCAATAATTGCATCATATGCAATAATCTTAATTCACACATACCAGGCCTTCCGCCCTGCACAATTCACACGTGACAACCGTAGGCCTTCCGCCTAAGTGACGTCATCCTATTTATACGTGAGCTTCCCGGAGTCTTGAGACTCCGGGAAGTGCAGGGGCCTTGCTTGCTCTTAAAGGGGATAAGAAAGGGAAGGAATTTAAAAGATTTGTCTCATCGGAAATGGAGGGGAACTTTGAGAAATGGAGTGTGTGTGGCTAGATGATACACACACACACACACACACACACACACACACACACACACATATACACACATACATGCTATGTGTGTTGTGTGTGTGTGTGTGTGTGTGTGTGTGTGTGTGTGTGTGTGTGTTGTGTGTGTGTGTGGATGGTTGTGTGTGTGTGTGTATCATCTAGCCACACACACTCCATTTCTCAAAGTTCCCCTCCATTTCCGATGAGACAAATCTTTTAAATTCCTTCCCTTTCTTATCCCCTTTAAGAGCAAGCAAGGCCCCTGCACTTCCCGGAGTCTCAAGACTTAATGGCACTTTCCCCAACTTCTTTTCCCAAAATAATCTCTCCTTTTATTTGAAGGTGCGTGTTTTATGTACTTCACACACATTTCTCTATATATATCTAATGGAATATATGCGAAAAGTATACATAAGGAAGGGAAAGTCAATGCATTCCACACACACACACACACACACACACACACACACACACACACACACACACACACACACACACACACACACACACACACACACACACACACACACACGCACGCACACACGCCATTATCATTTACATATTAGCTTTTCGCGTAATGAAAATACATACTTCTCTGTTAAATAAATTGTTACTAAAGTCACAAAAGAGAATAAAGCAAACCTTCGCCTTCCAAGAAAACGACAAAAGAAAACGTAAATGAGGATTAAAAAAAAAAAAAAAAAAAAAAAAAAAACGCGCATGAAAAATTCACGACATTTTCCGCATTCCGATTTATGCTGATGACATACATTCAAAACACTTTTCTCTCGCAACTACTAAGAAACTCGTCAAAGAATGTTTCCAGCGAGGAATTCCGCCTGGAACACTTCCCATTAGGATTGCCAATTGCAACGACAGATTGACACGGCTTCACGGGGGGGGGGGGGGGGGGGGGCAACGAGTCGTAAAGGACGTTCGGAAACTTGGAATCTGATAAGCAATTGCCTGTGTTTTCTTTCGGTTAGCACTCATATATTCCCTCGTTTTTGGGTTAGTTTTTGATTTATCTCTTATGAGTGTTGCATTCCTTTATTCTCCGTTTTAATTTCTTGGTAGCAATGATATATCTCACTTCGGTTCCTGTTAGCATGATGAATTTTCGGGGGTGTTGTTTTTTTTCATGTTACCTCTGATATATTCTGTTTTTGCTAGCTTTGTTATGTTCTCGTTTTGCTTCCCTCTAACTTCGATATATTCTCGTTTTGTTAACATGATTTATTTCTCGTTCTCTCTCTTTCCTGTTAGCTTTAGATTTATCTCGTTTTGTTTTTCTTTGTTAGCTTTGGTATTTTCTCGTTTTTGTCTCCTGTTGACCTTTTATATATTCTCGTTTCATTCTGTTTTAACATTGATATCATCTCGTTTTGTTTTCCTGTTATGTATATGATTGATCTCGTTTTTTCCCGTTAGCATTTGATTTATCTCGTTTTTCGTTTCCTGTTTAGCACTGATATCTTCTCGTTTTGTCCCCCTGTTAGGATTGATATCTATTATTTGTTTTGTTTTCCTGTTTATATTCTCGTTTTGTCTCCTGTTACCTCTGATAGGTTTCGTTTTGGGGTTAGCATTGATATATTCTCGTTTTTTTTTCCTGTTAGCATTGGTATCTTCTCGTTTTATCCCGTTAACATTGATATAATATAATCGTTTTTTGTATCATACATTGGTTATAATTTTCTTGTTTCCTGTTAGAATCGCCATGCTTAATGACTCTGAAAATGACGATCCTCTCTTAGGTACAGATAATGAAGAGAGAGTTTTTTTTTCCAAATGACAACTGAATAATTTTGCGTAAACAAGTGCTTAAATGGATATTCAACGAAGAATATATAGAAGGAATGCAGTGCTACTTCCATTTAGAATTAGAGAGGATAAATGTGCTGTAATTTTCCACCCTGAGTCAAATAACTTTGAAGAAGAAATGAATGAAAATCAACAAAATGTTAGAACAAGAAAAGGAGGAGGCTTTCTTACCCTGTTTGCTTGCATTCTGACATTGCAAAAAAAAAGAATGAACTGGCACTTTTGTCACTGCAGAAAGCCACTGGTCATGCGAGTGTATGTGAATGAAAAGATATAGTGAGAGGGAGGACAGATCATTTATGTTAATATATTAAAAAATGAATGGAGGCAATGCAAGATGGGATAGAGCAATACAAATACTATTGTGATTCAAGTAAAAATACAAAATACAAAAAAGACGTATTGTGAAAATGTGAAAATTCTACACTCAAAGGTCTAGAAATACAATAGGAAGGAGGGGGAACACTGGAGAACAATAATGAATTGAGTTGAAGAAAAATACTCCCTGTTATATCACTGTATACAATTATCTCTATTTGAGGAAAGTATACCCTTTCTGCTTTGGAATTCCATTCACCATATATGGAAATTGTGTGTGTGTGTGTGTGTGTGTGCGACAGAGAGAGAGAATAAAGTGAGAGAGAGAGAGAGATAGAGAGAGAGAGAGAGAGAGGAGAGAGAGAGGAAAGAAAGAGAGAGAGAGAGAGAGAGAGAAGAGAGGACGGGATAAAGGAAATAAAGAAGCAGAGACGAAAAAAAAAACAGAGAGAAACAAAAGTAAGCCATATAATATATATTTTTTTTCTTTTTTAGTTTTATCCTGTGTTAACATTCAAAAGGCATCCCCCTCTTTTATGCACGTTTGTGGAAAGCGGTTTTTTTATGCATCAAAATACCAGAAGCCTCCAAGAATGAGAGCAGGTAAGCAATGTATGTTATGCAACAGAGAAAGGGGGAGAAGAGAATGATATTTCAGCTGTTTTTGTCATGAAATGTATCGTGTATATTTTTTCTCGTCGTTAATTACTTATCGTTAAAGTAATGATTCTCAATAAGTCATCCGTACTTGAAGTAGATATTAAAAGGGGATTTTCCATTCATTAAGACTATGTTTTAGCGTGATCTGGTACTCGTCACTATTATTGGTCAGATTGTATCAAAATTTGATTTAGAATGATTAACACATATTAAAATCATCATGTCTTCCACAGGATTGTTGGGTGCGAAAATTCTCTTCAAGTTAATCACGATGTTTTGCACACTAATGCTTTTATTATTCAATGTAATGCAATTGCAATTTTTCGATTCAGTGCGGTTCGATTATTTCACTAATTAGTATAATTAGCATTGATGTTTCCAGTCCTACATCATGCGACAGAGGGACGTCATTGATTTAATGATATTCGTATTATCTCAGCATCAAGTTATTTCATTATCTCTAAAATTCAGTTAGCCACATAACTGCTGCATAATCACCAACGACAAAACATCCATTGTAAGTATGTAGTCATTTCTTCTTCTAAATTTCCCACACTAGGGCGATTTAGCTAGCAGGGTATTAATATCCTGTAACGCATTATCCTTGGAGCGATGGGTTAATTAAACCAATCACTAATTATTACATTAGTTGAAAAGGTAAATCGTGAACAGATGGGTGATTGGCTAAGTAGTGTTGCGTTCTCCCCTGAAAAAAAGGCCATTCGTACCCCCCGCTACTTGACTCGGATGACTGATTGGTCTAATTAGACGGGCTTTTCCCTTAGTGTTTTCTACCCTTACCTGCGAGATTTGATATGAGGCGCTGTTCCCTTGATTGTTTCCTACCCTCAGCCTGAACTAACATACGTAGTGGGTTAAATGGGAGGGCGCGTTTCCATTGGCATGTCGTTACTCTCCCCGCCTACGGACTCGAATGACCTCTGGTAAATAGAAGCGTTGTTTCCTTGAATGTCCCTACCCCCTGCCCGAGGCCCTGCTCCTTCCTCGTTACGTGACCCTTTT
>NC_051401.1:2319715-2322215 GCF_015228065.2 Penaeus monodon
TATACTATATCTGTATTTTTTACTTGAATTTGTGTGTGTTCCGTTTGTGTAAATCGGTGAAGTGGACACGTAACCGAAGTCAAAGGAAAAAACGAAAACGAACAATTACGAATTTGGCCTTTTTCCTTTAAAATACAACTCCAGACTACCCTGACGCGCGGCAGGCGACATGTTATTTGCGTTATCTCTCGTAACTGATCGGCAAATTATGCGGCGCAGGTGATAACTCAATGATAGTTAGGGCCGACTACTCGTAATAAACCTTTGACCATGTAGAAAATTCCACCCCAATAAGAATTAATTGCTAGTTAATTTGGGGAAAACTTATATTAACGTAGGTTTCTGATTCGAATCATAGTTGTTGAATATTGGTGATTATTTACCATGGTGTGATCATATCTTTATACTGTATTTTCTGATAATTGCCTTTAATATCATATTAAAATCGAATAACAAAAGATGAGATACTGTAATTTCCTGGCTGAAGTTAGTTTTTCATTTAATTAATACTTAATTTTTACCATAAATTACATTTCTCTATTATGTAGGTTTATATATATATACAAAAACATGATAAATAAATAAATAAAATACATAAATGAACAAAAAATCAATAAATGAAATATAAAAAATCATGTAAAGAAAAAACATCCCTATCGACTCTATTTTTTTGCTGAGGCCCTTTTAATCTTTACATTGTGCATACCACGAACTGTATTCTTTCTACTGTTTCACCTCCTTATGATCTTCAGATTTTCAGTTATCCTATTTACGAAAGAAAATTTCATATTGGTGCAATTATGGGATTTTGATATCAGAATTACATCACTCGATCTATGGTATAACACAGTCCAGTCATGGCTTCATATTACATAAAACCATGACGATATCTCCCGACGCTTGTCTTATTATTGTTGTTAACAATATTAATAGGAATTCTAAAAAATACTCTGACATTTGGAACAAATATCATTATTACCACTATCCTCTTTACTTTTCCGAATTCTCTCATCCACTCTATTCGCAACTTCACTATTTCTTGCTCTTGCGCACCCTGTCTTTATATTAGTCCGAAATTCCTACTCGCTTTCAGAAACATAACCAATTTTTGAAACACTTTTATTAAGACAGTATTCAGTAAATTTTTCCCAGTGAAATACACTCCCGATATTTAGTGTGGGTAAATCAGAACGACATACTGCAAAAGTTACATACACACATACACCACACATGTGTGTGTGTGTGTGTGGTATATACATAGACATACTTCCGTATAGTGTATACACACACACCCACACCCACACTCACCCACACACAAACACACACACACACCAGCACACACACACACCCACGTAACACCACACACACACACACACGTTATATGAAATTATATATATATATATATATATAATTATATAATATATATATATTCATATATACATTTTATATCTACATATACATATACATACACATACATCTACACATACATAACACACCACACAAAGACATTGTTACACCTTTCTGCCGTAATCCTTACCTAGAACCTCATGGAGGACGTGCAATCAGCCCATCAACTCATTATATCAGAAATCACTGAAATAAAAGTGTCTGAGAGATTTTATGTAGACCATAGTCCTCTGGCTAACAATCTGAATAGCTGACAGGTGTTGTTAAAAAGAAAATTAAAATATTTATTTGCTCAAATATGGAATAATGCAAAGAATGTATAATAATATTTGTGATCAACATATATTCAGATAATAAGTAAAAAATGTAGTAATAATATCAGAATTGGTAAAAGCTCAATCACAAACACTTTTTAGACTAGGTACTATTTTCAGATGATTTTCAGCATTGATGTGAAAACATATGCAAATAATTCAGCTCTTTGTTATTCCGACAAAGAAAAGGTACCATACCTGGACACGTGCTCTCGATATCTGTAAGTTTAATGTCGCATCCCCATGGAAACATTTCACTTTTCCTTCATTAATTTTCTAACACTTCAATCCCCTCAGAATATTTTCAAGCTACAATAAATCCATGACAACATCATTCATTCCTTACACATTAATATCAAAGAATCGCAGCAGCCGTCACACTTCTAACCCTTTTGGTCTACCATCGAGAGAGCCTCGTATACAAAACATTCCAAAACTTTTCCTTAATTGTCAACATTTTCGCATATCACTTCAATTAAATAATAGCTTCTCCTAGATCCTCACATTTGTACAAAATTAAAGGAAAACTTTCTAATAACTTCAACAATAGAATCAACACATATGGCATAGGCGATACATTAAATTATAATCCTTTTAAAGTATAAAATCATCATTCGTGGAGTATTAATTTTTTTAATAACTCCTGTAAGGCTCTATCAAAAAAGTTAAGACATATACATATATAATATTAAAAACGTATTTGAGGAGTATAAGTGTACCACATACATACATACATACATCTTCTCTAAAAATATATATCTATATATATATATATAATT
>NC_051401.1:2334715-2337215 GCF_015228065.2 Penaeus monodon
TCCCCTCCCCCCTCCCCTCTTCCATCCGTTTAACTTCCCTCTTTTCCATTTACTCCCGTTTACCCTTCTCCCTTTCGTCCCCCTTCCCCTTTCCCGCCCTTACGGCCTCCTCTTCTGCAACCTCCCCCCCCCCTCCCCCATTAATAGTCTCGAGGGCAAACGGTGTTAATTCCCTGTAACGAAAAGGGTTATGGCGTTGGAACATTGATCGGGGTGGGGATGAGGGGGAGGGGAGAGCGGAAGAGGAAAGGGGGCAAAGGGGGGGGGGGATGGAAAAGGAAGGAGAGGGAGGGCATAAAAACTGGAAAGGGAGAAAGATAAGGGAAGGCGAGAGGAAGGAAGGGGCAGGGAAATTGAGAGAAGAGAGGAAGAGGAAGAAGGGAGATTAATAGGAAGGGAATAAGCAGAGAGAAAAGGGGGAAGGGGGGGTGAGGGGACGAGATAAAGGAAGGGGAAGAAAGAAGAAAGGGAAGACGAAGGGGAAGGGAGAGAGGGGAGAAATAGGGGCAAGGGAGGTGAGGAAAGAGGAGGGGAAGAAGAGACGAGGGAAGAAGAAGAGGGACGGGGCAGAATCATTAGAGAGAAAAAGAGGGAGAAGGAATATGTATATGGGGCAATAGGAAGGGGGAAAGGCAGTGTAAAAAGAGAGGAGAGAGTAGGTAGATGGTAGAGGACAGGGGGGGGGGGAGGGAAAGGGTAGGAGGAGGTGGATAGAGGACAGAGGGGGGAGGGGAAAGGGAGGGGGTAGAGGATAGAGGGCAGAGGGGAGCGGGAGAGAGGGAAGGAAGGCCAAAGGACAGAGGAACCCCTCACTTGCCACCGTAACGGGTTGTAACTAGTGATTGGTGATGAGTGGGAGGTGACGCATGATGGTGATGAATGGCCCTCAACCGGTAATTGGTATTGAAAGAGGGATAGCGATTACTCAACACGAGGGGGAGGAGGATAATGGCGACATGATAGGCCTGGGAAGGTAGGCCTAAAATCATAGCAACGTGAAGGCAACGAAACATAAAAAACACGAGCTATAACACGAAGAACGAAACATAAAAAACACGCGAGCTATAACATAGGAGGAGAGGACAAGCGACGCGTGAAGTGGCCTGAAGCCCAGCAGGACAAAACACAAAGGTCAGGTCACATGCGCGTGTGTGTTTGTGTGCGGACGAGACCGTCGGCACGTGACTCCTTCCTCCGCAATCGATGCTTATTCATCAAAGGTTTCTTTCATGTTCAAGGCTGAATGCGGGAGAGGATCAGCCGCTGACATGCTTCATTGATAATCAGTTAAGGGTAACGATATACGAGTATACAATATATATATATATATTGTATATATATATATATTATATATATAATTATATATATATATATATATACATATATATATATACCTATATATATATATATGTATATATATGTGTATATATATATATATAATATAATTTATATATAGTATATATATATGTGTGTGTGTGTGTGGTGTGTGTGTGTGTGTGTGTGTGTGGTGTGTGTGTATGGTGTGTGTGTATATATATATATAATATATATATATATATATATATATATATATATATATATATACAATATATACACAAATATATAAATACACACAACACACACACACACACATACATATATATATGTATATGTGTTGTATGATATATATATATATATATATATAATATATATATAGATATATAATATATATATATATATATATATATATATATATATATATATATATTATATATATATACAGCAAATGTGTCTATATATATATATGTTATATATATATATATGATATATATATATATTTTTATATATATCATATATATATATATAATATATATAAATATATATATATATATATATATATATATATAATATATATATATATATATATATTATATATAATATATATACATATATATATATGTGTGTGTGTGTGTTGTGTGTGTGTGTGTGTGTGTGTGTGTGTGTGTGTGCGTGTGTGTGTGTGTGTGTGTGTGTGTGGGTGTAATTAAATATAATATATATATATATATATATATATATATATATATATATATATTATATATATATACATTCAAATTGTTATATATATATAGAAATAATATGAATCAATATAGATATATATTATATATATATAATATATATATATATATACACATACAAATGTGTCTATATATATAATATATATATATATATATATATATATATAATAATATATAGATATATATATATATATATACAATACAATGTCATATATATAGATATATATATATATATATATATAATATATATATATATATAATATATATTATGTATATATATATATATATATAAGATAACTACATATATATGTATATGTATATATACATATATACATTAAAATCTAAATATATATAAAATATAATACATATATAATATATATAATATATATATTATATATATATATATATATATAATATTATGGTGTGTGTGTGTGTGTGTGTGT
>NC_051401.1:2340217-2342717 GCF_015228065.2 Penaeus monodon
CGGCAATCCCAACGCTACCCATCAGCCAGCTGCAGTTTTGGATGGGCTCCACGGCCCTCTACTCCACGCATCACTCTTGAAGTCGACACCGGATTCTAGACTCTGTCCTGGGGCAAGGTGCAGTCGCTCAACGTAACTACCTCTGCACAGCCAACCTCTGGAAGCAAGGGCACATCTTCACCGTGCACCCTCACCAGCTTCCGTCCAAGGTCGACACACGCCTTACTCTGCGTCAGGTAGTCAAGGCCCAGCAAAGCAGTGCTCGTCCAGATCGGCCACATACACCGGCAGCCGCTGCACCGTGCTGCCCACGCCAATACGAGCCTCCACTGGCCCCTTGAGCTGCACACAATGCCCTCCACACAGTCTCTGTGGTGCGTCTGGAAGTCGCATAGTGGCCAACATATCAGGCCGCACTAGGTCTTCTCAGCCCCGTGTCCACTGTCAGGCGGCATGGCTTCCCATCTATTGAGCCCTCCACCTGCATCGTGCTGGTTCGACGGCAGCTTACCCAGTCGGGGCCCGTGAACCGAGGACGGCTGGGTTTCGGCCCCTTCTCCAGCCTGTCCGAGTTTTCCGCCTGTACCACTTCCTTTAGCCTTAGGACATGCACTTGGATGGTGACCATACTGCCACAGTCCTTGCAGCACTGCTTGGAAGGCATCAGAATCCGTCCGGTTGAGAGGAGTGTTTCTCCGCTCCCTCCGACACCGACTACGTCTGTGCCCTACCTCTACCGCAGCCCCAACACAAGCCTTGAAAGTTCTCGGCTCACCTTCCTCAATGCTATTTTCTCCACTTTAGCCTTCCGGCCCCGGAGTCACGCGGGGCTGAGCAGCTGGCCCTAGGCCACTGTTGCCTTCAGGAAGGCCTCGACTCCAAGGCCCTCGCCAGCGCCACCTGCAGGTCCTCAGGGTGTGCCTGCTTGACGTAGATTTGCAGCTGCTGGTCCTGTAAGCGTCAACAAAGAAATCACGGGCCAGACCACGATCATCTCTTCCGCAGCCGCAGGGTACGACCTCCTTACCAGCGCCTCCACATCTGCGCCAGCTGGACAGTGTCTCGCCACGCTCACGAGTCCGCTTCTTCAAGTGGGCCCGATATACCTCGGCCTGTGGTGGTGCCCGAAACGGCGTTTCAAAGCCTCTGCCACGCTGGTGTAAGAGGCATGTTGGGATGCCGGCAGATGCCCCAACACTTCCACCCGCGGGCCCCTTAGCGCTGTTACCAGCTGCAGGGCCTTCTCTTCCTGGCTCCAGCCCTGGGCAGATGCCAGCATTTCACATTGGCAACATATGCCTCCCAGGCCACCTTCCCGTCGTACTCAGCTGGCTTACGCCTCACAGAATCGTCTGGAGCCGAGGGCTCAGGATGGAGAACGCGTAGCGTGAACTAACACGCGCCGGGGGGAGGAGGGTGAGGGAGTCGACGAGTCGGGTTGACCGGGTCCGAGTTTGCCGCCACCTATACCCAAGGGAGAGGTTCGGGATGGTCCCCACCTTCTACAGCGACCACTGGCCTCCGACACGACGCTGCGAGCCCTGGGGGTTTCCTTCCGCGTCGGACCCAGGCAGACCCCAGTAAATCTGCAATCGGGCTCTGTTGCCAAACTCGCTGCCCTTCTCTGCTTGCACGTTACTAAACCTCATGAATGCTGTCCTTTCCTCCTTCCTTCCTCCCTCAGGCCCTGACCTCGTCCTCAGAGTCTGCACCTCCTCATCACAATCAGTTTCACTCTTCACGCTGTTGCATGCCTGTCGGTGTACTGCTGAGTTTCCGTCTTCACGATCAATTGTCTCTGTAGCACCTCAACATTCGGTAGAACTGTTCCTCTGACTTCTTTGCCTGCATCGCAACGAGCAATGCACCTGCTTCGTGTGCCTCTGTGCTGCTCTTCTGCCCTTTGTGCCATTTCCCTCCCTCATCACGGCCAGCATGGCAGTGATCAGGTCATCTGGCTCGGCTTTCAACCTCACTCGTGCCTGCCTCATCATAGCCTCCCACCCTCATGGCTGCCGCCATCTTGGCGACATGAAACTCAGCGCTCTCACTGATCAAATCTCACAAATCCCACTCTGACACAATTGTTAACGCCGCCCGCCTCGTCTCTCTCTGCCACAAACACAAAGTCAGTCTAGGCGAGAAAGACGCGTGTTTATATACATGGTCGTGAACACTGAACATCTCAGAGCACCGACACCACAGCGTCCCAGAACACCAGTAAGGAAACGCCAAGTGGCGAGGCAGGGCACGAAGGAAACACAAAATGACAGTCTTTCCCTTTATTTACACAAGTTTTATTTAACCCATACACTTTTCTATAGCCAAGACATTGGGGAACCCAGCATGTCACACAGCACAATAACACTTATACAGGCAACACCAGGTTTATCTCGTCACCGGGCTACACACGTGCTACTAGGTCTTCACAGGGCAGCCCCACTCTTCTCCTGGCTTCGCTCATCCGCTCAGCAAGCAGCTGCGTCATGTTTGCCCAGGT
>NC_051401.1:2347717-2351160 GCF_015228065.2 Penaeus monodon
CTGAGGCAGGCACGAGTGAGGTGAAGCCGAGCCAGATGGACCTGATCACTGCCATGCTGGCCGGTATGAGGGAGGAAATGGCACAAAGGGCAGAAGAGCAGGCACAGAGGGCACACGAGCAGGTGCATCGTCTCGTTGAGATGCAGGCAAAGAAGGCAGAGGAACAGTTCTACCGACTTGTTGAGGTGCTACAGAGCAATCTTGCATCTGTGAAGATGGAAACTCAGCAGTACACCGACAAGGCCTGCAACAGCGTGAAGAGTGAACTGATTGAGGAGGTGCAGACTCTGAAGGACGAGGTTCAGGGCCTGAGGGAGGAAGTGAAGGAGGAAAGGCAGCATCATGAGGTAGTAACGTTGCAAGCAGAGAAGGCAGACGAGGTTCTGGCAACAGATGCCAGAGTGTCAGATTTACTGGGGTCTGCCTGGGGTCCGTGGCAGGAAACCCCCAGGCCTCGCAGCGTCGTGTCGGAGCCAGTGGTCGCTGTAGAAGGCTGGGGACCCATCAGAACCGCTCCCTTGGGTATAGGTGGCGGCAAACTCGGGACCCGGTCAACCCGCCTCGTTGCCTCCCTCACCCCCTTCCTCCCCCGGGCGTGTTAGTTCACGGCACGCGTTCTCCATCCTGCAGCCCTCGGCCTCCAGACATTCTGTGAGGCGTAAGCCAGCTGAGTACGACGGGAAGGTGCCTGGGAGGCATATGTTGCCCAATTTGAAATGCTGGCATCTGCCCAGGGCTGGAGCCAGGAAGAGAAGGCCTGCAGCTGGTAACAGCGCTAAGGGGCCCGCGGTGAAGTGTTGGGGCATCTGCCGGCATCCCAACAGGCCTCTTACACCAGCTGGCAGAGGCTTTGAAACGCCATTTCGGGCACCACCACCAGGCCGAGGTATATCGGCCCACTTGAAGAAGCGGACTCGTGTGCGTGGCGAGACACTGTCCCAGCTGGCGCAGGATGTGGAGGCGCTGGTAAGGAGGTCGTACCTGCGGCTGCGGAAGAGATGATCGTGGTCCTGGCCCGTGATTTCTTAGTTGACGCTTTACAGGACCAGCAGCTGCAAATCTACGTCAAGCAGGCACACCCTGAGGACCTGCAGGTGGCACTGGCGAGGGCCTTGGAGTTCGAGGCCTTCCTGAAGGCAACCAGTGGCCTAGGGCCAGCTGCTCAGTCCCGCCGTGACCTCCGGGGCCAGAAGGCTAAAGTGGAGAAGGTAGCATTGAGGAAGGTGAGCCCGAGCACTTTCCAAGGCTTGTGTTGGGGCTGCGGAAAGGAAGGGCACAGACGTAGTCGGTGTCGGAGGGAACGGAGAACACATCCTCTCAACCGGACGGATTCTGATGCCTTCCAGCAGTGCTGCAAGGACTGTGGCAGCTATGGTCACCATCCAAGTGCATGTCCTAAGGCTAAGGAAGTGGTACAGGAGGAAAACTCGGACAGGCTGGAGAAGGCGGCCGAAACCCAGCCGTCCTCGGTTCCCGGGCCCCAACTTGGGTAAGCTGCCGTCGAACCAGCACGATGCAGGTGGAGGGCTCAGTAGATGGGAAGCCATGCCGCCTGACAGTGGACACTGGGGCTGAGAAGACCCTAGTGCGGCCTGATATGTTGGCCACTATGCGACTTCCAGACGCACCACAGAGACTGTGTGGTGTCACGGGGCATTGTGTGCAGCTCAAGGGGCCAGTGGAGGCTCGTATTGGCGTGGGCAGCACGGTGCAGCGGCTGCCGGTGTATGTGGCCGATCTGGACGAGCATTGCTTGCTGGGCCTTAACTACCTGACACAGAGTAAGGCGTGTGTCGACCTTGGATGGAAGCTGGAGAGGGTGCACGGTGAAGATGTGCCCTTGCTTCCAGAGGTTGGCTGTGCAGAGGTAGTTACGGCTGAACGACTGCACCTTGCCCCCAGGACAGAGCCTAGAATCTGGTGTCGACTATCAAGAGTGATGCGTGGAGTAGAGGGCCTCGTGGAGCCCATCCAAAACCTGCAGCTGGCTGATGGCGTAGCAGTTGGGCTGAGATTAGTTTCAGTGTTGGTAGCTAACTTCTCCAATAAAGACCTGAAGGTGCCAGCTGGTGCAAAGCTGGGCACTTGTAAGGAAGTGAAGCGTCCAGAAGAGTCGTCGGGGAGCGAGGAGTTGGTTGGTGTGGGGCCGTTGCCTGACTTCCTCGAGGACTTGGCGCACCGGCTGTGGCGTTACCATGGGCCAGGAAGCTACTCCTGGGCCATGGTGAAAAGAAGATGACGTTAGCCCCAGTAGCGGCGATGAGGACGTGGCAGACGCTGACCGAGATGAGGACGAGCATTTGGACGGTGAGGGCGATGCAGCAGACGTCAATGGTGACCATGAACCAGGTCTTAGGACAGGAGATACCCCTCTGGGTGCCACTGCCAATCTACCGCCGCCCACACCTCCTCCAGAGCGACCCCAGCGAGAGTGAAGAAAGCCGCGCTGGATGAAAGATTTTTGTGTTTCTGAGAATTGATTTTCAATTACGGTTACTTTTGTTTGAAAGAATCTTGTTTGTTCCTGAGGACTAATTTTATTAAAATTTTCTGTTAGTTTTGTTTCAGGTTTAGGTATGTCAGAGCAGACGGGGTCGTCTGCTTGATAGGGGGGGATAGTGGTACGCCAGTGGGTCTTTGTCTCTGTGCGAAACGTGTGTTAACATGAAAAGGATGACCTGGGCATGTGTTAACATGAAGGGACCTGGGCAAACATGACGCAGCTGGCTGTGAGCGGAGGAGCGAGCCAGGAGACGGAGTTGGGTGCTGCTCCTGTGAGACTCGTGTGTGCCCTGTGACCTGAGATAAACCTGGTGTTGCCCTGTTATAAGCTGTATTGTGCTGTGTGACATGCTGGTTTCCCCCCTGTATTGTGCCTATAGAAAAGTGTACGGGTAAATAACTTGTGTAAATAAAGGAAAGACTGTCATTTTGTGTTTACTTCGTGCCCTGCCTCGCCACTTGGTGTTTCCTCTCCTGGTGTTCTGGGACGCTGTGGTGTTCGGTGCCTCTTGGAGCTGTTCAGTGTTCACGACCCAGTATATAACACGCCGTCTGCCTAGCCTGCCTTGTGTTGGTGGCAGAGAGACGAGGCGACCGGCGTAACAGTATCATGCTGTGACCACGGCGGCTCAAACGTGAACCTACCGTTAAAAAAAAAAAAAAAAAAAAAAAAAAAAAAAAATATATATATATATATGTATATCATATATATATATATATATATATTATATATATATATTATAATATATATATATATATTGTAAGCCAGCTTTATATATGTGATGTTACTGAAATGTGTATGCTAATGTTATTCTATTTATCTGTTGTTATATTCTACATGACTTGTATAATCTTATGTATTGTCACATGCCTATATTCCCACACACACGCATACATATAAGTATGTCGCCTATATTCCCACACACACGCATACATATAAA
>NC_051401.1:2358760-2361260 GCF_015228065.2 Penaeus monodon
AGATTCAGGGCAGAGCACTCTCGCTGAATCTAATTCTCCCAGTGCGGTCCGCCAGAGTCATAGTCCAAAAGTCAATGGCTGATATGACATGGCTAAATACCACTTAACAACAGTCCTTGTGCGTTAAAGTACTTTATTGTGATTATCAATTTTTCTTCTTGGTCATTCACTGATTTCTTTCACTATTCATTCCACACACAATGCTCGTTAATTGGTTAAGCATAATGTATGAAATGTTTAATGATTCTTTATGAGGTCTTCCATTATGTATTTTATTATTCATTATTGATAAGGTACGTTCATTATTGCAATTGGTAAGCTTTTTTTATATAATAAATGTATTAACGATTTTCTTCATTATTCGTTAGTTCATTGTCAAATATTTGGAAAATCTAAACTCACGATCAAATTTTTATTTACATTCTTCACCAAAAACACAAAAACAAAACAGAAAATTCGACACTATGGCGAATATATTACGTGTGACATGTAATATATCGCCCTATTACCCTAAGAAGAATTACCAACGTAAGAAAATATAGCAACCTGGCAGAGAGTCTACCCAGGCACTATGGCATGAATAGGACCCGAGGCAAGTCTGCCAAGGAATACGGTAGCGTTCAAAAAGGTTGGGGGGGGGGCGAACACTACTGCAGGTTTCTGCCTAGTTCCCACCAGTAAAATGCTTTGCTTTAGCCCTTTAACTAATTAATGAATTTTACTTTACTTTAATAGTACACACACACACACACACACACCAAACATTATATATAATATATATTATATATATAATATATATTATTATATTATATTACATATATATATATAGTTGTTGTGTGTGTGTGTGTGTGTGTGTGTGTATGTATGTATAACAAAATATGTGTGTGTGCGTGTAACACTGGATACTTACACAGTACGTGAGGAAGTTCTAGATCGAATTCTCTGGCGTTTCCCACCGCCATTATAGCCTTGGCGCTATCATATCCCATCGTCCCCAGCGTCGACTTTTCAGAATTAAGATTTTGTAAGATGGAACGACAATAAAGGATAAAAAAGAAAGTTTTTGGAAATCGTTTGATCAATTCATCTTGTGAATATTTCAACTTGGTGCCGCGATGACCTTTTCCGATAGCTCTACATTTCTTCTCAATTTCGGGTCTTCCACTTCGTACTATAGACTCTTTCTTATGACAGTTTATTTTCTTTTTTTCTGATCCTTAACTCCATCTATTGCCATCTTTATTTATTTCTGATTTCCTTTAATGATTTCTTCAAATTTCGGTGTTTTTCTTTTTCGTATTTTGAGGCTCCCTTTATTCTGATATTATATTTTTTACCCTTTTATTTCTTACTTTTTTGTTATTTTAATTTCTGATGTTGTTTTTTGTTTGTCACACACAAAACACACACCACACACACACACCGCACACACACACACACAACGCACACACAAACGCACACCACACACACACACGACACACACTTTTTTAACGTTCCTCAATTTTCGAGTCTTCCCTTTGACACTTGGCTTGAACTCAGTCGTCATTTCTCTTCTTATAGTTCCTCCTTTACGTATCTTATTAATATCTTCCTCATTTCCTCAATTCTGCGTCTGTTTTTCCCTTAATTTACGGGTTTCAAAATTCCTGTCGTTGCCTCTTTTTTCGTGTGTGTCCGTTCATTTTCCTTCTGATTCTTTTCTTATTACTTTATTATTATAGCTTGTTTGTTTTATTTTCATTGTTTTTATTTACTTAATATTTTTTATTCTAAATGACTGATCATCTACCGAACTGAGGAAGCAAAAATAGTCCATGGAGGACAAACAAACAAACAAGGAATACAATTAATGGAAGCACTTACACGCGAAGGAGAGTATGTCCAACACAGCATCGGGCAGGTTCAAATTATCAAAGGTCACGCAAACACGTATGCGAACAACGAATTGGAGGTCACAATCGTCAGGTTTTTCGTCAGCTGACGTCTGATGTATATTTAACTCTGTATATTTTCCCTGTGTATGTATCCTGACAAGAACACATCGAAAACCGTCAAATACATCTCTTGTAATTGAAGAATTTCATTCTCCATTCATACCTTTTCTACATTTGTCCAATATGATACGGTTCATTATATATATACATATATATACTATATTATATATATATATATATATATATATATATCTATATATATATATATAACTATAAATATTATATATATAATATAAGTATATATATATATTATATATATATATATATTATATATATATATATATATATCACACCACACACACACAACACATGTGTGTTGTGTGTGTGTGTGTGAATGTGTATGTATATATCATATCTATATATTATATATATATATATTTATATATATATATATTAATTAATATAAGTATTATTATGGCTAATTATTATTTTAATCTTCTTATGCATTATTATTATTATATTATTTATTATAATTATTATTATTATTATCATTATTTATGACTATT
>NC_051401.1:2386260-2388760 GCF_015228065.2 Penaeus monodon
CAGGAGATACAGACTGCGTTGCCCATACGAAGACCGACTCATTTGCAGCCTTGCCGTCGGTCATTAGAGCGGGGGACTAAGCTGCTGTGTCTGCGGGATATTCCATTCCTATCGAGGGCTTGCATTGGCTGGAGAATTGGTGCGCGTTCTTAAGAATTTGAGGAGCGTCTGTCTCTCTTTGTTCTCTCTCACATCTATCTGTTTGTCTAACTATCTGTCTGTCTGTCTGTCTGCCTGTCTGTCTGTCTGTCTGTCTGTCTCTCTCTCTCTCTCTCTCTCTCTCTCTCTCTCTCTCTCTCTCTCTCTCTCTCTCTCTCTCTCTCTCTCTCTCGCTCGCTCTCTCTGCACACCAAGAACATCGTGATTTGTCATTTAACGTTACTCGGGAATAACCAGTCACCTGCAAGATGTCCCCCTTCAACATGTTTTCTTTCATCACACCCGACTGTTATTACGTAGAAGATCAGCGTGGGGCACTGTTTCGCCACTGTTCTGCTTATAAACGGAATAAGCAAGCTGTGTTTGTTATCATACGTAATCAAATCCAGTGTACGTCTTCACTAACATGATTACTTTGACTAATAGGTATGCTTAAGCCTGTAAATTTGTTTATTCATTGCTCCTGAATGGGAAAACAGTGTCCGTTATCTTAGAGGCTTAACTTGGCCATTAATACTAAGAATAGCGCCGTTTAACCTGGGAGGGCAGTATTACTGAATCATCATTATCGTTAATATTTATTCATTTATTTTTATCATAATTATTTTCAATTTCATTGTTGTTTTATTGTTGTTGTTGTTGTTGTTATTATTATTTTCATGATCATCATCATCATCATAATTATCATCATTATCATTATCATAATTATCCATCCTATTACCATTACAATAACTACTATCATTATCATCATCAACACCATCATCATAATAGTCACTGATGACAGTAGAAAGTACCAGATTCAAACTGGAATGAGCCGACAGTTTTGGACCCAAATCCTAGTGAAATATAAATGGAAAAGGCAAGAGGTGTGTGGCTTTGGGAAGCGGGCAGCCATGCAGGGACAGCTTTCGTCTCATCAGCGACGGGCTGGTGGCCACCACGAGATTAAATGCCTCTTTTTATGAGTGGGGATGCAAGTGTTATGGGTTATTGTTATCACTTGCTAGATTTTCATTTTCATTATCATCATCGTCATCGTCATCGTCATCGTCATCATTATCATCATCACCATCATCATCACTATCATCATAATTATCATCGCTATCATCATCACCATCATTATCACCATCATCACCATCACCATCACCATCATCATCATACTCATCATCACTATCATCATCATCATCATCATCACCATCATTATCACCATCGTTACCATAATCATCATCATCATTACTTCCATCAACATTATCATCACCATCATCATCATCACTTCCATCATCATCATCATTCCACACATCATCTATCATCACTTACCATCATCATCATCACCATTGTCATCCTCATCATTATCATTACCATCATCATCACCATCACTATCATCATCATTATCATCATAATCATTATTATCTAAACCACCAAGCTTTATTCATCATCAAGTAAGCAAACATTCATAATCATCAACCGATTCTGTCCCTGAGCGTCTTGAGCAAACCATGCAACGAAATCCATGCAGCGTTACCTGTACTCCAACCCGATTACCCTTTTCTCACTGCCTTTCACGTGGATCCTTATCCTGCATCTGAAGCTGTGATTCCCTAAAACCATACTGGATTTAAGGAATTCGAAAGTGTCTTTGCTGAATCAGACCCAACTTCTTTCCTTGAAACCTTCGCTTCTCTGAGAAAGTTGTCGCGATGTCCCTCCCTTTTCCGCACTGCAATGGACTAGGTAGGTTCTTGGGGAGTAAAAAGGTAGAAAACGACTTCCAAATGTCGATTGAAGATAGAAATGATCCATCACTTCTTCGTAATGCTGGCAGACATTTGGAAAGAAATGTGGCAGTTTATTGACTGCAGCTGAAACTAAATTATCATAGAAATAATGACAATAATGATGATGATAATGACATTTGTCATAAGAATAATGATGATAATAATGATGGTGAAGATAATGTCTTTACTGCCTAATAATGGTGTTGATGATAAAAATGATAATGATGAAATGATAGTAATGATATTAATAACAATAATGATGATAATGATAAGTTCAATGATATTGACGATAATAATAGTAATGATGATAATGTTAACGACAATAAAATGATATAAAAGATTGTAGTGATGATAATAACAGTAATAAAGTTAATAATGAAAATTATAATAATGAAAATAATAGTAATGATATTGATAATGATAAATGTATAATGATAATGACTATAATACTAATAAAAATAATAATGCTGATCGTGATTAAGATACTAGTAATGATGATCATAATAAAAAATATTAATAAAAATATTAATGATAATATATATATATATATATATATATATATATAT
>NC_051401.1:2416260-2419355 GCF_015228065.2 Penaeus monodon
AGAGAGAGAGAGAGAGAGCGGGGGGAGGGGGGAGGGGAGAAGAAGAGAGAGAGAAAGAGAGAGAGAGAGAGAGAGAGAGAGAGAGAGAGAGAGAGAGAGAGAGAGAGAGAGAGAGAGAGAGAGAGAGAGAGAGAGAGAGAGAGAGAGAGACAAGCAGACAGGCAGACAAAGAGGCTACTAAAAATAAAATGTCCCCAAGGCTTTGTTATCCCAAACCTTTCATCAATTGTCTCTTTAAGTATTGTATTAAGGGAACAGCAATGAATACCCTCTGAGCCACAGAGGATATTCCTTTCCGTTACAATCACAAAACCTATCATTTTGTCTGTACGATACGTTTACTAAGATAAATGAATGGATAAATAAACTTAGTGATATACTGAAAGATTCTTTGTCTTTATTCATTATCATTGCATTGCAAATTTATTTTTGTTTTCTCTTTCTTTTTGTATCATTTTGACTATAATTACTTATTAAAGTTTAACGATCAACTGTCGTATTAGATATGTCGTAGATATAGTGGCACCAAGCTTTAATTTAATGCTGTGTGGTTGAGATGTGAAAATTATCCTCTATCGTTTTTTAATACACGTGAGCCTATAAACACTATATTCGAGCCATTGACACAATTATACACACACACACACACACACACACACACACACACACACACACACACACACACACACACACACACACAAACACACACACACCACACACACACACCCACACACACACACACACACACACACACACACACCAAACGCATGCACTCACACAAACACACACACACACACACATTATATATATATCAAGGGGCGGGTTGTTCAGTGGGCAACCAGGCTGACAATGTTAAACATGCATCTGGAAGACAAAGAAGACAAAGATAGATGGAATCAATATTGTTCCAATCTATACAAAAAGAATAAATATCTAACAACAACATTAATTGGATCAATGACAGCGAAGATGAACCACCGCCGCTGCTAGACGAAGTTATAAAAGCCATAAAAGAATTAAAGAATAACAAGAGCCCGGGAACAGATGAAATAACAGCGAACTAATCAAGAATGCTGGCGAAAGTGTTGAATACTTCTTCTACAAACTTTGTATGAAAATTTGGAATGAAAGAAGAGGCCAGAAGACTGATTATAATCAGTCTTTACTCCCATACCTGAAAAAGGTGACACACTCCAATGCAACAATAACAGGACAAATGCTTTAATAAATTTTGTTGAAAATTATTGCTGAAAGAATGAAGTTAAAGTTAAGAGAAGAAATTGCAGACGAACAAGCAGGTTTTCGGCCTGGAAAAGGTACCACATAGCAGATCCTAAATCTGAAATTGATCATAGAGAAAAACAGAGAACATCAGACGACCTATACCTGTGTTTCATCGATTACTCGAAAAGTTTTTGATACTGTTGATCACGATATCCTCTGGAAAAACATGAACGATAGAAATTTCTAAAACACATCATCCAACTAATAAAAGCCATGTATGACCAACAGCATGCATCTGTAAGAACCACTTATGGTTTAACAGAATGGTTCGAAGTCAACCAAGGAGTACGAAAAGGTTGCATTCTGTCTCCGCACCTTTTTAATATATATTCTGAAGCAAATTATGAGAGGTGCTCTAGAGAATTTTGAAGGAAAATAGATATTGGAGGATACAAAATATCAAATCTAGAACGCCGATGTTTTTGGCTTTAATTGCCGGCAGTATCGTTGAACTACAATAACTACTAGATAAAGTTAGAGAAGCAAGCGAAAAGGCTGGTTTATTTCTTAATGCCAAGAAAACTAAGATCATGAAGATTCAAAGATAACCAGCAATGAACGATGATGAACATGTTACAATCAATGGAATGGTTGTGGAAAATGTGAAAGAGTTCACTTATCTTGGATCTATTTTAACTAATACATATAATGATACACCGGAAATAAAAAGAAGAATTGCTATTGCCAAAAACGCCACAGTTGCTCTCAATAACATCTGGAAAGATCGAAGCATTACCTTACGGAGTGTTGGGTGCTGAAGAAGATAGACAAGAAAAGGGTCAATAGTTTTGAACTGTGGTGTTACAGACGAGTACTGTATATTAACTGGACAGAAAAGAAAACGAATGTTGAAGTGCTGAGAAAAATAAGTTGTAAAGACCGGCTGTTGGACATCTTGAACAAAAGGAAACTAAAGTTTATTGGTCATGTGATGAGAAGTGAAAGTATTGGGAAAAACTTGGTGACAGGGATGGCGATAGGAAACAGAGGAAAAGGCAAACCGAAGAAAAGACTGAGCGATAACATCAAAGATATTTGCGGGCTGACGATGGTACAACGGGAAAGAAAAGCGCAAGGTCGAGTTGAGTGGCGGAGGATGGTGGAGAGGTCCACGGCTGCTCAAACATGAGCATACCGTTATTGATGATATATATATATATAGGTGTGTGTGTGTGTGTGTGTGTGGTGTTGTGTGTGTGTGTGTGGTGTGTGTGTGGTGTGTGTGTGTGGTGTGGTGTGTGTGTGTTATGTGTGTGGTGCATAAATAAAATATATAATATATATATATATATATAATATATTATATATATAATATATGTAGTGTACGGGTGCGCACTCGCCGACTCAAGGTCGATCTCGCCTGGACTGACATCGTCCTCGGGTGCCGAGTGGTTGAGGCCGGGTCTTTACCATGCCACATGCCTGCCTTCTCTACCACGGAACAAAGGACGTGGGGAACTCTGCAATGCTGCCATTGACTTGGACTATGTATACTTGTATCTTCCTTCCAAATGAAATAGGGCCCCTGAAAAAGGAGTAATGGTCTTTGATAGTGTTTTTTCTCTCCCTCCTTTTCCCCGGTGTTTGGGTCGGTGGGTTGTTTTGGACTGCCGATTATCGGGCTGGTAGCCAACATCATTTTGGCATTCTTCTTCCTTTCCGGGCCAAAGCCTGGGGCATGGCGTGAAGGGTCTTTTTCGGTATAAATACCCTTTTTGTAAGGGGAAGACAGTTCGGGCTGACTTCGGTGTGGCTGTGGTCCCGTTCTCAGTGTTTTCGTGTGCTCGCTTGATTCCCCCTCGGGGAACCCC
>NC_051401.1:2421955-2424455 GCF_015228065.2 Penaeus monodon
TGGGTACACCTTCTACTGGTCGGGCCGCAGCGATTGTCACCACCTCCAGGGTGTAGCCATAGCCATCTCCAGCCGACTTCAGCCCTCGGTAGTTGAGGTGACACCTGGTTGATGAGCGTATTATAGCATTGAGACTGAAGCATGTTTTTGGCTTCATGTCTCTTATTGCTGTATACGCCCCTACTGATGTATATAAAATCGATGTGAAAGAGGCGTTCTACGCCAAACTCGCATCTGTGGTAGACAGTTGCTCCCAGCGAAATATTCGCATTGTTCTGGGTGACTTTAATGCGGTATCCGGCTGTGACCGACTGGCTATGAGATGTCTGTCAGCCCGCATGGCTCGGGAGCTGATTCCAGCAGCAAGAATAGCCTCCTGCGGGACTTTGCTAGGTCCCAGAAAATGAGGATCTCTGGCTCCTGGTACCAGCACCCCAACCCGCATCGCTGGACATGGTACAACAATATGGGTACAGTGGCCAAGGAGATCAACCACATTCTGAAGAATCCTCCAGAACTGCAGGGTTTACCGGAGTGCCGAGTTCTATGGCACCGACCATAGGCTGGTTGTGGCTCAAAAACCTGACGGACCCGGTTGCTCTGTGGGAGCTCTTCAAGCGCGTAACACTCGAAGCAGCTCAGGAGTCTATTGGCGTACGCCTGAGGGCAAGGCAGAATTCCATCTCCATGGAGACATTAGAGGCCACTGAAGTGTGTTGCAAGGCTCGGCTGAATGGGAATCAAGTCTTGCGTCATTTCATGGTGTGTAGGGCTCGGACACTGCTGAGAAGGGACAAGGAACAGTTCATCAGGAATTTTGCTGAGGAGGTCGAAGGCCATTTCTTGGTAAATGACATTCGCCCTGCCTACCAAGCGAGGAACCTCCTACCCTAACAGAGGTTAGGATGGCGATTTCCAAGCTGAAGAGTGGGAAAGCTGCAGGCATATGTGATATCCCTGCTGGACTGCTAAAGGCTGGGGGTGAACCTATGGCTTGGGGCCTGCATACAGTCCTGACTGCCATCTGGCAGTCTGGTACCATTCCCCTTGACCTGCTGAGGGGCGTGGACATCCCTCTCTGGAAGGGGAAAGGGGATCGTTGGGATTGTAGCAACTACCGTGGTATTACGCTGCTCAGCATACCAGGCAAGGTTCTCGCCCACATTCTTTTGAAACGGATCCGCAACCACCTACTGAGGCATCAGAGACCAGAGCAGTCTGGATTTACTCCTGGCAAGTCCATGATAGACCGTATACTAGCGCTTCAAGTAATTGTGCAACGCTGTCGTGAGTTTGGTAGTGGGATGCTTGCAACCTACATCGACCTCAAGAGGGCGTTTGACTCTGTGCATCAGGAATTGCTATGGGAGATCCTGAGACTCAGGGGAATTCTGACACAGATTATTGGCCTGATAACAAGCCTTTATACTGGTACTGAAAGTGCTGTAAAGTGTGGTGAGTGTATGTCAAACTTCTTCCCTGTTAATTCAGGGGTGAGGCAAGGCTGTGTCCTTGCACCAACACTTTTCAACACCTGTATGGACTGGATAATGGGCAGAGCTACTAGCCAAAGTTAGTGTGGAGCAACACTAGGTAATATCAAGGTCTCAGACCTTGACTTTGCCGATGATGTTGCCATCCTATCTGAGTCCTTGGAGTCACTGGTAGCGGCTCTTGATGCATTTAGCAATGAGGCGAAGCCCCTAGGCCTAGAGGTCTCCTGGACCAAGACCAAGATTCAGGACTTTGGGGGCCTGTTAGGGGAACCCGTTCAGTCAATCCATATTTGCGGCATGGACGTTGAAGTTACAGAAAGTTTTACATACCTTGGTAGCGTAGTCCATATCTCTGGGTTGTCAGACCAAGAAGTCAGTAGACGGATTGGTCTGGCAACAGGAGCCATGAACTCGATCAACAAGAGTGTATGGAGATGTCGGTACCTATGCAGAATGATCAAGCTGCGTGTCTTCAAGGCCTTGATACTGCCAGCTTTGCTCTATGGACGCTATCCAGTGTATTGGAGTCTCACCTTGATGCCTTTTGTAACAAGTCCCTTCACCGGATCATGGGGTATAGTTGGCAGGAGCACGTGTCCAACCGCCGGTTACACTGCGAGACTGGCATGAGACCTGTTACTTGCATAATCTGGGATCGCCAACTCAGGCTATATGGCTACCTAGCTCATCTCCCTGTGGACGACCCTGCCCATCAGGTTGTCTCTCTGTGAGACAACCCTGGGTGGAGGAGGCCTGTAGCTTGACGAGACCTGTCGCGAGGAATTAGAGATGGGCCGTGTGCCTGCCCGGAGACTCGCCTCGAGCGATCCTCGTGGCTGGAAGTGAAGGGTGGATGCGGCCATGCGCCCCCGTCGGCGTTAGCCCCTTGATGATGATGATAATGATGATTTTGACATTATTCATATCTATTAAGTATGGCCAAAAAACAGCTGAGGAAAATTAAATATTAGTTCTTAGCAAAAGTTGCAATAATAGGACTAAGA
>NC_051401.1:2461955-2464455 GCF_015228065.2 Penaeus monodon
TCTTCTATCTATCTATCTATCTATCTATCTCTCTTTTCTCTCTCTCTCTCTTCTCTCTCTCTCTCTCTCTCTCCAAAGGAAATATAAGTACCATATTACACAAATATTTTGCTTTCAGAAGCTAAATGCATAACTGACTTCAAATAACCAGTCATGCAGTTTAGACTTACCTGCTTGAACACAGATATGGGTAGCGATACTTTTGGTAAGGATTTTGTTTATACATTTTAGTAAAGAATGGGTACTGGACTTCGAATTCAACATCCCGACACTCAACAAAATATAGTAACATTATAGAAAACGTCTTTCGACATTTGTAAAAGCACTTAAAGCAGTTGCAAACAGTAGTGTTGTAATGATATATTGCCCTTCAATATTTCCGTTTTTTTCATTAAAGATAAGAAGTTGCTGATCTTAACATTGCTGCTATAATGATAAGTAACATCATCAGTGAATATCGTGTGAATAAATCCAAAACAAAATCAAATTATGTAGATACACGATGCAGCATAGTGGAGTCCTGTTGCAAGAAACTTAATTAAGAACAGGGTTGCAGTCGCGAGAGTAATCATGATAGAATTTTCCTATATCATTTTAAATTTCCCTGGACCTGTAGGAGGTTACCTTACTTTATGACAAAGTTCCAGCAGGACAGAACAGGTAAAGCAATTTTACATCAATTAAATAACTATAACAGCGTTAAAATGTTGTTGTTTAATATCCAAGGAAAATAATTGGTTTTGGTATATCAGTTTATATTTGTTTGTGTTACCGTATCTACATTAATCTTGCATAACAATACAAGCAACGAGCAAGAGGCAACACACAGACTCATAGTATATTCAAGCTTTATTCATTTCTGTCACCCAAACTGTGGATGAGAGGAATATATCAAGAAACAGCTTATTGCGTACGTTAAGACATCTGTATGCTAGAGATAAAGTATGATTAAGTTAATGACATAACTGGTTCATTAGTCTGGGAGCGTCGGGATTTTTGCCGGAGAGTAAGAAGGAGTTCATTGCAGTTGCCGGATTCCGTAAGTCTCAGGCATGAATATAGATAGACGGATTGGTAGGTAAGTGGACAGAAAGACGGACTGACTGATAGACTGACTGACTGGCTGACTGACTGACTGCCAGACAGAGAGACTGACTGACTGACTGACTGATAGACTGTCTGGACTGACGATGACTGATGATGTCTGACTGACTGTCTGACAGATGACGGCTACCAGACGGGACAGAGGACTGACTGACAGGTGACTGATTTGACTGACTACAGACAAACAGACAGATAGACTGACTGATTGACTGACTGACAAATAGATAGATAGATAATTATAGATAGAGTTATATATAGATAGATATCTAGATTCAGAAGTAGATATAGAGATAGATATATAAATACAGAAGTAGATATTACCTACCTACTCATACGAGTAGTAATTGCGAGATTTTACACACACTCTCCGTGGGCATTAGAAACCGAATATTGATTTGATTTTGCAATTATATAGGTATTTAATAACCCCCCTAACCAGGCCTCGAACCTTGGTCACTCCGGGAATGAACCGGAGGACCAGCACTAAACCAGCCACACGACCCACCAAAAGAAGTAGATATACAGATAGATAAATAGCTATAGAAATATATATATAGATGGATAGATAAAGAAATACAACTACTAAAACCGTGGGAGAAACAAATTTTCACACAAAAAAGAAAAAAAGAAAAAAAAGAAAGCGTATTGCATTGTGAAAAAGAAAATAAAAATTCCAAATATCCGTTGTGTAGAAAGTGGGTGGGACTTCTATACATCATTTATAGAGTCTACTCTTTTATATATATCATTCACATATTTACATTATATGGACTGATTTACTATATGTATTACTCACTAAATATAAATAATGTAGATGGGATCTTTGTATCAATAATCTGATATATACTTGAAATAGATCGAACTATATAGGCATGCCATTTACAAAATCCAAGCTATGCGGATAGAACTTAATATCATTTGTAAATTCCATGTAAAGAGAGACTCGGTGATTTTCCCGAGACTAATATTTATTTAGGTTATTATTTATATCCTTATTTTCTTAAAAGGGTTTTCCTAGGTGTCTACTGCAGTGGAAATAATTATACGTAGAAGACATATTGGTAGACTGATTGATAACTAGACAGATCGAGTGAGAGAGAGAGGGGGGGGAGAGTAAAGGACAGAAAAAAAGATAGAGAAAGACAGGATAAATTGTTGTATAGTCCCGTTCTTTCAGCTTGCAACACAACATTGCAAGCTGCCAATCATATACCTATACTATTTACCTATATTATTCAGTCCGGCTTCCAAATTGTTGATAGCGAGTGGGGATTAGCTAATACTGATTATACAATAGCTTTTACTGGGCTCAATGTTTCACGAATGTTAATCATAGATTTGCCAATAGATACTTTTCCTGCTAAATAAGACGTATTTTTAGCTAACAAAAAAAAAA
>NC_051401.1:2481955-2494455 GCF_015228065.2 Penaeus monodon
CAGTGGCATGTTCCGTGCCGGTCCCAATTCAACCCCGATGAATGGGGAGGGTTGACGGCAGGAAGGGCATCCGGTCGTAAAAACGTGCCAAACCATAATGAAGATGCGGATACAAAAATCCACACCGTCGACCCTTGATGAACATGGCCGGTAGAAGAAAAAAACCGTATATATATATGTATGAATGTATGTCTGTATACATATATAGATATACATATGTATATGTAAATATATGAATAGATATGTGCATATACATATAGATATATACATTCATACGTATATATATATATATATATATATATATATATATCTATATATCTATATATATATATATAAATATATCTATGTGTTGTGTGGTTGTTTGTTGTGGTGTGTGTGTGTGTGGGATGGTGTGTGTGTGTGTGTGTGGTTGTGTGTGTGTGTACATATATCTACCTATATATGTATAATCTATATATATATAATAATATATATAATATATATATATATTGATATATATTATATATATATATATATATATATGTATGCATATGTATGTATATATCTATATGGAAAAGTATATATATATAGACACACACACACACACACACACACACACACACACACACATATATAAACACACACACACATATGAGTGTGTGTATGTCTGTGCGTGTGTGCGTGTGTGTGTGGTGTGTGTGTGTGGTGTGTGTGTTGTGTGGTGTGTGTGTGCGTGTGTGTGTGTGGTGTTGTGTGTGTGTGTGTGTGGTGTGTGTGTGTGTGTGTGTGTGTGTGTGTGTGTGTGTGTGCCATATGTACATACATATACATGATTCTGTTGTTCCAGCAGTTGTCGCCAAGTGGAGAGATCCTTCACGCTGACCCGAGAGTTCCTTTGAGACCTTGATCTTAGATTGACTAGGAAGAGGTACTGAAGTAGGTTCCCGTTGCTTTCTTCTGTTGCAATGTTTATACTAGAGGATGATCATCGAACACTGACCATGACGTGGTTCTTCTGCACAGCATCACACGGTTCAAACTCTCAGTGCATTCTCTGCTCTTGCTTGAAATCCACATCCACTATCTGTTAATCGTGCCTTTACGTATCGCTGACCGCAATCGAGGTGAACAACCGTCGGCGGTCTTTGTGTCTGATGATCTATCCATTCGGCCAGCATATATATATATATGTATATATATATATATATATATAATATATATATATATATATAATTTATATGAATATATATTATAAATGTAGTGTATATATGTATACACACACACACACACACACACACACTACAACCACACCCCCACCGCACACCACACACACACACACCATCATATATTATATATATAATATATATATATATATATATATATTATATATATATATATATATATATATATATATATATATATCCCAATATTTTCCAACTTTTTCTGTCTTGCCTTTTTTGTTTCCAACACCCAAATTCCTTATTTCCTCATTTCGTCACGCCAACTTATCACTGGTCTGACTCTTGCCCTCTCTATGTTATCTGTAGCCCAGCCTGTTACTTTCTATGGCCACCTGCCGTCCTGTCTCCGACATATATGACATACCCATTGCCTTTTCTTTCTCTTTCTTTTTTTGAAGTATATCTACCACTTTTGTCTGGTCTCTGATCCACGCCGCCTTCATCCGATCTCTTAGGCTATTTCCTAGCATCAACCTCTCCATTACTCTCTGGGCACTTATTAGTTTCCTCTCCAGTAGTTTGGTTGTTGTCAATGTTTCTGATTCATAGGTCACAGCTGGGAGGACGCACTGGTCAAAGACTTTTCTCTTTAAACATAATGGCAAGGAGCCCCTTAGTATACCTCTGTGTCTGCCGAGGGTGCTCCAGCCTAGACTGATGCGTCGCTTTATTTCCTCTTCGCTAGATGCGTTTGTCTTGTGTGTGTGTGTGTGTGTGTGTGTGTGTGTGTGTGTGTGTGTGTGTGTGTGTGTGTGTGTGTGCACGCGTGTGTGTGTATGTGTATACATAAGCATATGTGCGCACGTGCACACACGCACGCACGCACACACACACAGACACATATGAAACTTGAGTCGGGACACTGGACACGAGTCTTTGATCTCATCTTCGTCAACTTCAGTTAATGACGCTCTCTTGTTGCCTTTTGCTTTTACTGTAGATGACGATATTCATTACGACAAACGTAGAAAAATTTATAAATGGGAAATGTCTGTTTGATGTATTTGACCGTTTCCGAATATGTCATGTATTTTTTATGAAGATATGGCGAAAACCAGTCAAGCATATCTGTGAAGACATTCATTCTCCATCATACCTGTTTCTCTACATATTACAAAATAAACGAGCATCTAATACCCTTGGTATTTTGGCAGATTTTTTGGTCCTTTTCTGATGACCTCTTGACATTTCGTCCTTCACTGAGGGTTTTTAGCGTTGGAATCGTCGATGAGGGATTGATAGAATTGGTTTTAAAACAGAAAGCAACGTCTTACAGACTCGTCTTGAAAGAAAATTGGTTTCTCTCTCAGGTGATGGCAGCAAATTATTTTCTTGGATTCTTGAGCAAGTTTATGGTCTTTATTACAATCTGGGCACTGGTGTAAAGGTGTTAGCTTGTATTGTTTACATGGTTTTACATAAACAAGCAATACTTTCTCAATCTTTCTATGCGTTTGTGTATGCAGACTAGCTGATAGAGAATTGCACATGTGAATATGTGACACCAATACGCCGAGCTGGCAAAATATAGACAATTTATACTTCTTTTCTCATCGGAATAAAACCATCTCGCTGACGTGCAGCTTTCTGTTGATTTGAGGAAGTATCTCTCGTCAAATCTCCACTTTGTCGGCTTTCCCTCCTGATCCAGACACGGCAATATTGAGCAGGAACACGATAATCCTTGTCATTTCCCTGGATTTTTTTTTATACGTAGCTGCATAAAATAATTTTGAAAATAAAAACAGCAGGAACAGGAAGACATCAGCAGTTTACATCCATGGATTAAGGTACAAGCATTATTAATATATATTTATCCATATTTGGTGTGTGTGTGTGTGTGTGTGTGTGTGTGTGTGTGTGTGTGTGTGTGTGTGTGTGTGTGTGTGTGTGTGTGTGTGCGCGCGTTGGTGATCTAGGCCAAGGTTAATGATTCAACTTCTTTACCAATGGTCCTCGGAGGTAATAAATTTGCATCACTCTCTTCCATAATTCAAATGAATTTCTGAAAAGAGCTTTAAATCACATTCAGATTTGCCGATCGGATTAAATCACATTTTTCCACTTACGGTTCGTAAGCAATTTTAAGCGCAGGAAGATAAAAAGAATATATATACATTTATGCTCATAAGCTTAAGGCTAAATCACTTTCACTTCTAAACGCCTGATTAATTTCGATGAATTTAAATGTACTGAGAGTAAAGGGTAACGATAAATGAGAGAGAAAAGAGACTGCAGGATTAAGACACTTATGTTTTCTCGCAGACCCGGTCGTGTTTACCAGACTGGAGAGATCAAAGGTTGATGATGCTGATGATTGGCCAGCTGCCTGAATCATTGGGTGTTGTTTTATGCCTTATTGAGGAAGAGATCTCAGCTTCTTTTTTATTAATACTAAAAGAGAGAAGAAGAAATGGAAGATGGGATGAGCTAGGGAGAAAGTTTGTAAAGAAATTGTTAATTGGATAAATCATTGGATGGTGACGTAAAGGAAGAGTTAATTTGTAGATATAATACATTCTGGACCAGAATTAAAACTTATCGAATTATACATAATTTTTTAGCGAAGAGGCGTAAGAGAAATATATTTGTGGATTTTGAACGATTTTGGTAAACCGGGGAATATTATCTTATCATCAGCACAATATACAGGAATAAAGTAAATAAAGAAATTATATTATGTCAAAGTATCTTGAAAGTCTTCGAACCATCAGGTAAGTAATGGAATATATTATGTCAAAATATCTCTAAATTCACGAAATATTTTTATCACGCTAGTCAGATTATAAGAAAACAACTCACGCACACAAACAAGAAAAAAAAACTAATCATACAAATTGAAAAAGAACCATTTATGAGTTTATCAAAACGAAAAACAAGTTAATTTATCTGCCAGTCCACAAAAGCTGCGAAGACTCCATCCTTTGACCTCGTCTGACCTCAAATGACCTCAAACCATTAAGAAAGCTCGCCCTCCATTGAGAGTTCCGGTTTTGTTATCAAAGAATTAGTTCTTACAATAGAGCTGAAGGAAATTACTATATTAGCAGATCTCGCGAGGTCAACACTGGCAGCGGATTCCAGTTACTCATTTTTTTCTTTGTTTATGACTCCATCCTTGAGTTGTATCTTTTCATCTTCTTGCTTTATCTATTATTTTTATCCATTAAATTTATCATTATGACTATTTTATCATTATCCCCCTCTCATTATTATAATTTTATTATCAATATTTTATTATTATTATAATTATAATCATTATTATGATTATAATTATAATCATTATTATGATTATAATTATAATCATTATTATGATTATAATTATAATCATTATTATTATTATTATTATAATCATTATTATGATTATAACTATAATCATAATTAAGATACTGGTAATTATCATTATTTTTATTACAATTATGATTATTATTACCAATATCAATGTCATCATACCATTGCATCAGTTATAAGAATACTAACAGCAAGAAAAATGGTAATATTCACAAAGCAAGACAGGAATGAAGAGAAACAAGAAACACAGAAGCAACATGAATAACGACAAAAGTCCCCTTTGCTCTTGAGTGGACACTACTCTCGGATTTTAAAAGGAAACCTAGGATACGAGAGAAGGATTGCGCCTAAAAAAAAGTGGTACCTTAAGACATTTACTTGTTTTGTTTCTTAATTATATTTGTTTGTTAATTTGTGTTTTTCTTTTCTTTCTTTCTTTCTTTGTCTGTGTCTGTTCTTTTAGTGCGTAAACGAGGAATTTATCTGCTAATTGCAGACTTGTTCTTTAGATTACTTGTTTCTTTAATGCTTTAATTTGCGTTTTAGTTTTACTACATTTATTACATTTATTAGTTTGCTAAATTCCTTTGTATTATTTCTTTCATCATCATTATTATTATTTTATCTATTATCGTTATCGTCAGTATTTTATTTATCTGCAATATTCCTTTTATTATTATCATTATTGTGTCACTTGCATCAATTAGCATTAGTATTCCCTTATTTGTCATTTGTATATCGACTTTATCCTCCAATAGAGTATTATTTCATTTTTCTTCGTCATTGCAATTTTGTCGTCTATTTTTTTCTTACCTTTTTAGTCCGTTTCTTCGTTCAATCATCAGCTTCCAGTGCAGAGTTTATTCAATCAGGCAAATGCCACGTTCTGATTACCGAAGAGCACATCCATCTTTATATAAAGGTTCCCTCTCGTGTCGCAGCGAATATCATATGTACACAAGGACGATAGGGAGTTTTGTTTTATATATGCCTGCATGTCGTTATTTACAACGTAATAGGTGTTTAGCTGTGTTTGCATGTGTCGACGATGCACGCTTGCCAGGCCCGTGTCTAGCGTGATGTTTGCCAACTAATGATATTAGGGCTACTTTACTTTGATGGAAATGCAAGTTTTTTCACACTTTTTTCTTATTTTTTCTTTATTTCTTTTCTTAATCTATGTGCAGATCAATTCAATGGGAAATGTGAATGAAGATTAACAAGCTACGAAAAACTAATTCATATCTACCCTTCATACTAAATCAGCAAATTCCTTTTTTAATAGAATTAAATATTATATAGGAGAATCAAATGCGATTGACCTGTGCTTTAATAGATTCCAAATAAATCAGATACGTAAAAAGAGAAATACATTTCCTGAAATGACTAAATACCAACATCTTATCTTATAATTGAATTTATACACGAATTAATCAAAGTGAAGGAATATAGATAAAATCAGTTCCAGGAAGCATATTACAAGTATATACTAGAATGTGATATGAACGTGTTTAAATGGAGTAAGCACAATAAGGGTAAATGTTATTCACAAAGGCGTCATTTCTCATTATTATTCAATTATCAACATGTTCCTGTATGTTTTATTATTTGGAAATGTATCATTATCATGATCATTATTTTAGACACAACATTCAAATTAATATTGTAACAAACATCATCCTATTTTCAGTTATTCTCATTATGTTTACCATTATTGTTATTGTTATAACAGTTATTGTGCATTATCATTACGGTTATTGATTAGCAGTAATATAAATATTACGCTGATATTAACAACATAATTATCGTATCAAAATTATTGTGGATATAATTAATATTATTGTAATTATCACTACCTTAACAGTTACTGTCATTATAAGTGTCATCCATATCATCACAACTGTTATAACCGTGAGTATATTTGCAGTTCCAACCATTTTTATAATTGAAGTTAATATAATTATTACAGTTTCGGTAATCGTTAGTATTGTGACTATTTAGTTATAATTACAATGTTCATATCTGCAGCTCGCAAGTTTTATGATAAGTTATTAAGCTATTATTAATAGTGTTAGTATTAAGGCTATGATTACAGTTATCATAATCCCATTATCATTATGATAACTACTACCATTACAACCATTATTTTATACGTTGTAAGTGTTCAATTAACGTACGCATTTCAACCCTTATGATTATTACAGTGATGATACTTCTAATTATCACCATAACTACAATAATTGCTGTGATTACCTGTTATTATAGCTCCAATAGTTTTTATTATTAGAGTTATCCTTATAATTGTTTTTAATATTTTTAATAATTGTTTTAAAACAATTGTTATAATTGCCTTAGTTTGGATTACATTTACATTTACAACTTATTATTATAAGAGCAATTATCATACCATTAGGTCGTGGTTATCATAATTACTATGAGTGTTATGACATTAATTATTTTTGGATAATTGTATAATTTTCGCTATTTTGCTTATATTATCATTATTGCTATTATCAACATTATTGTTTGGCTTATCATTAGTGCATATTCTCATCATTATTGCTATTATCATCATTAATGGCTATTATCATCCTTACTGCTATTATAATCCCCATTATATGCTATTATCATCCATTATTGCCTATTATCATCATTATATTGGCTATTATCATCATTATTGCTATATCATTACTGCTAACATATCCTCATTATGCTATAATCACATTATTGCTAAAATCATCATTATTGCTATTATCACCATTATTGCTATTATCACCATTATTATTATTATCATCATTATTGCTGTTATCATCATTATTGCTATTATACATATTTGTGTTGAAGTTATTGTCATTGACATCATTTTATTTTTCATCAATACCATTGCCTTCTTACCTAGTACAATGAAAATCAGTAATGTAACTAATTT
Source organism: Penaeus monodon (assembly GCF_015228065.2). Taxonomy (NCBI): domain Eukaryota; kingdom Metazoa; phylum Arthropoda; class Malacostraca; order Decapoda; family Penaeidae; genus Penaeus; species Penaeus monodon. The sequence goes on from NC_051401.1 coordinate 2,489,396, forward strand.
GACTATTTTGGCCTTTATGCCTGTACTAATCAGTTTCTTTACTTAGGGGTACTCAAAAAAATATCATGTGTAGCTCAGGGAACTCGAAATGTGTTACAGCATGGTCAAGCCAACAGCTTACACGCAAGGAATGGGGATGCAGGTCAATTCAGGTCACTCGAGGTAGATAAGAAAAGATACATACAAGTAAGTTCAAGTCCAGTATATTCTCTTCCTATATGTTGACTCTCCAATGAAATATATAGTCACAGACATTTGTGTATTACCCGAGGAGGTATAAGAGAGAGGGTTGCCGTGGTTTTATGAGCTATGATCTATTTCCTGTTTTTAGTGCAGTTTCTTAATCTTTGCGTATTGGTTGTTAATCCACGATAATTTGTTATCATATTGTTTCTATTATTATCACTATTGCTATCACTTTTATATTAGTATTACTCCTATTATCAATGTTGTTGTTATTATTGTTCTTTATATCAATATTGCTATTGTTATTAGTGTTCTAATTATCAATGTCGTTTTTTTACCATTGTGGTTGTAATCATTGTTATTGGCCTCATCATTATTAATATTATTTATGTGAATCGCTAATAACAATGTTATCTTAACCATCGACCCTCGCACTTTCGTCATTCATTATTTGTATATATCATTTACACTTTTATTAGTAATAATGATTCCACGATTATTATTTTGATTATTATTAGTGTTCTCAGGTTTTCCATCATCGTTACAATCATCATTAATATGACTAGTAGATCGCCACGCCTAATAGCAGAAATACTAACATTACTTAATAGCATTATTATCAACATCCCTGCACTGCAATAGTCATTATACATCATTCTTATCTTAGCCATGATTTTTGCCAACATAATTTCCACTGGAGTCATTATAATCTTAATATATAATTCAGAATGATTTCATTAATTTCAAATAGATTTACGTTCACATAAGGTCAAATGATTCGGGTTACGTTTAGTTCGAGAAAGTACTATAGGGTTTCCTATTCATATTAGCATAGATAATTTATAAATATAAATTCATAATTATCGGAAAACCCTTGCGGTCATCATTACATATGCTGACGTTATTATATCCATTTTTTGTGATAATAATGATAAGGGGATAATGATAGGGACAATAATATTAAAAAGAATAATGATGATGTTTATGAAAATTAAGAAATAATCACTATTATATTATCATTCTTATGTGTTCTGGTTTTATCTACTATCTCTCTGTATATATACATGTACACAATACTAGATATATAATTACTATATATATATATATATATATATATATATATATATATAATAATAGATATATATATAGCTATATATGTATGTAGTATGAATTCCGTGGAAAGGAACTGGGGACCCTACCACGTACTCACTCCAAGAGCATTACAACATGAAAACTAACAATTTAGTACATGCTGTGACCACGGCGGCTCAGAAAATGAACCTACCGTTTAAAAGAATATATATATTAAAATGTATCATATACCTATATAGCCCATATTTATGCTTATATATACACACCCAATATATATATATATATCTATATTCATATATATATATATATATATATATATATATATTTACTATTATATATATATATAATATATAATATATATATATATATATTATGTATGTATATTATATACATACATATATATATATATATATATTATATATATATATATATATATATTATATATGTATATGTATTTATGGATTACATTTACATTTACAACTTATTATTATAAGAGCAATTATAATGACAAATGCATTTATGATTATATTTATTATTGATAATTTCCCTGCAATTATCATTACCATTAGTGTTGTTATCATAATTACTATGAGTGTTATGACATTTAATTATTTTGATAATTGTTATAATTTTCGCTATTGCTATTATTATCATTATTGCTATTATCAACATTATTGTTCTTATCATTATTGCTATTATCACCATTATTGTTATTATCATCATTATTGCTATTATCATCATTATTGCTATTATCATCATTATTGCTAAAATCATCATTATTGCTATTATCACCATTATTGCTATTATCATCATTATTGCTGTTATCATCATTATTGCTATTATACATATTTGTGTTGAAGTTATTGTCATTGACATCATTTTATTTTTCATCAATACCATTGCCTTCTTACCTAGTACAATGAAAATCAGTAATGTAACTAATTTGACTATTTTGGCCTTTATGCTGTTACTATCATTTTTCTTTACTTAGGGTACTCAAAATATCATAGTGTAAGCTCAGGGACTCGGAAATGTGTTACCAGCTAAGGTCAAGCCAACAGCTTACACGCAAGGAATGGGGATGCAGGTCAATTCAGGTCACTCGAGGTAGATAAGAGAAGATACATACAAGTAAGTTCAAGTCCAGTATATTCTCTTCCTATATGTTGACTCTCCAATGAAATATATAGTCACAGACATTTGTGTATTACCCGAGGAGGTATAAGAGAGAGGGTTGCGTGGTTATGATGCTATGATCTATATTCTGTTTTAGTGCAGTTCTTATCTTGCGTATTGTTGTTATCACGATAATTTGTTATCATATTGTTTCTATTATTATCACTATTGCTATCACTTTTATATTAGTATTACTCCTATTATCAAATGTTGTTGTTTTATTATTGTTCTTTATATCAATATTGCGTATTGCGATTAGTGTTTCCTAAATTATGCAATGTCCGTTTTTTTTTTTTTTACCATTGTGGTTGTAATCATTGTTATTGGCCTCATCATTATTAATATTATTTATGTGAATCGCTAATAACAATGTTATCTTAACCATCGACCCTCGCACTTTCGTCATTCATTATTTGTATATATCATTTACACTTTTATTAGTAATAATGATTCCACGATTATTATTTTGATTATTATTAGTGTTCTCAGGTTTTCCATCATCGTTACAATCATCATTAATATGACTAGTAGATCGCCACGCCTAATAGCAGAAATACTAACATTACTTAATAGCATTATTATCAACATCCCTGCACTGCAATAGTCATTATACATCATTCTTATCTTAGCCATGATTTTTGCCAACATAATTTCCACTGGAGTCATTATAATCTTAATATATAATTCAGAATGATTTCATTAATTTCAAATAGATTTACGTTCACATAAGGTCAAATGATTCGGGTTACGTTTAGTTCGAGAAATGTTTATAAATATAAATTCATAATTATCGGAAAACCCTTGCGGTCATCATTACATATGCTGACGTTATTATATCCATTTTTTGTGATAATAATGATAAGGGGATAATGATAGGGACAATAATATTAAAAAGAATAATGATGATGTTTATGAAAATAAGAAATAATCACTATTATATTATCATTATTATGTGTGTCTGTTTATCTATCTATCTCTGTATATATACATGTACACATATATATATATATATATATATAATATATATATATATATATATATATATATATATATATATTACTATATTATATGGTATATATATAATCCGTGGAAAGGAACTGGGGACCCTACCAACGTACTCACTCCAAGAGGCATTACAACCTGAAAACTACAATTTAAGTATCATGCGTGTGACCACGGGCCGGCTCAGACATGAACTACCGTAAAAGAAGATATATCTAATGTATACATATACTATATCAGGCCCTATTTATATTATATATACACACACACACACACATATATACTATATATTATATATATATATATATATATATATATACTATATATATCTATCTAATATATATATATATCCTATATCTGTATGTCTACTTTATATACCATATATATATATCTAATATATATATATATATATATATATATTATTCTGTATATTATATATATAATATGTATTATACATACTGTTAAATATAGATAACATATGTATAAAGTATATCCATATGCATGGGGCCAACAGCTTGCCTCTCAAGTTCCCCTTTTGGGCGCAGGGCCGATTCATAAATGCTGATATAATATATATACATAGATATTATGAATAGATATACATATATATATATATATATATATATATATATTATATATAGTATAATATATATATAGTATATATATATAAATATATATATAGTAATAATTATATAATATATATATAATAATTACACTTATTATATATATATCTACATTCTCTCTATATATATATATATCTCCTAGATATATATATATCAACGGCCCACACACCACCACACACACACACAAAAAACACACATATACTCTATATACATATATATTATATATATATCTTAATATATATATATATATTATATATAATTGTAAGTCTATAATATACATATATATATATATATACTATCTAGATATATATATATATCTATAATATATCTATGATATATATTATATCTAACAAATATATATATATATATACATTATATATAATAAATATATATATATCTAATATATATTATATATATATATACGTATATATATATATATATGTATCTGTATATAATATACATATCTCTATCACTATAATATATATATCTATATCTATATATATATATATAGATATATAATCTTAATATATATATATATATATATATATATATTATGCAACCACGCCACTTCGCATGCGGCGATTGATGTGTGCACTGTGCACTTGGCAACTGATTTAAAAAATAATTTTAGGTAAATCGAACCCAGATAACGATGACGTTCCTTGGCCAGGAACTCACTTCGATTGCCTATTTAGAGCCACTGGGTGGGCAAGCCCCACCCAAGTCGTGCTGTTCCCAAAGCCCGGAATAAAATGAGAGAAATGATTACTTAAAAGGTAACACCGGCACTCTCCGTTGTGAAAGGAACTGGGGGGACCCTAGCAACGTACTCACTTCCCAAGAGCATACAACACAATGAAAACTACAATTAAGTATCATGCTAGGGTGACCACGGCGCTCAAACATGACACCTAACCGTAAAAAAAAAAAAATGGGCCGCGGTGGTCGAATGGTTAGAGCGATGGACTCAAAGACTGTCAC
>NC_051401.1:2499556-2504264 GCF_015228065.2 Penaeus monodon
TGCGGACCTTTTTTTTTTGGGGTTCAAGGGGGGAAAAGCCCTCCCTCTCGGGCGCAGTATTTGCAGTTGAGGCAGAACAGTGAATGTCAGGAAGGCATGTGAATGTAGTTTTATTTTTCAGAGATAAGACTTTATATATATAGATAAATAGATAGATAGATAGATAGATAGATTTTCTTTTTTTTTACGTGTGTATATGTGTGTAAGCGTATATGCATAGACAGACAGATAGATAGATATGTAGCGTGTGTGTGTATGTGTGTGTGTGTGTGTGTTTGTGTGTATATATATATATATATATATATATATATATATATATATATATATATATATACTGTAAGTATGTATGTATGTCACAGTTTAATCTCACAATACCTTCTCTTATCTTCATCTCCATATAAAGGGATAGAAGACAGACAAACAGAAACACATGAGCAACCTTAATGTGAGTTGCCCGACGCCCGACAGCTGAGGACTTGCACGATGCAGGTTTTCGCTGTATATAATTTGTGAAACAAAGGAACATTGATTCCCAGGTCATGGTCTATGTACATGTGCAAATCCTGCTTAGATTGGACTTCCGCTGATTTGTGTACTTGATCTAACATTTCATCGTTATATTCATTACCTTTATATTTAAGTTGTACACACAACAGAGCAAAAGCGAAGAGGCCATATTTAACTAGTACTAGGGTAATCAGATTTGTCTGTATTCCGCTTTCCACAGAATTGCATAATAGTTCACACACACATTTGCTCTAATGTGATATATGTGTGTGTGCGTGTACGTATATATATATTAATTTTATAGAATATAATTTGTATATATATATTATATATAATATATATAAAATATGTATATATATTTTATATAGTATATATATAATATATATATACAAAAATATATATATAATTAAAATATTATATATAATATAAACACACCCCCACAAACAACCACCCCCACACACACCCCACCACACACCACCACACACACAATATAATATATATTATATTATATATATATATATATATTATATATTAATAATACATATATAATAATATAATATATAAATTATATATATATTATATATATATATATGTTTGTGTGTGTGTGTGTGGTGGTGTGTGTTTTGGTGTGTGTGTGTTTGTGTTTGTGTTGTGGTGTATGTGTGTGTTACAAAAGGATATTGGACTATGTGAGTGACTGAAATGTCTAAAGTATCAACTAAGACGCCGAGCGTCAATCTCCTCTCTCTCTTTCTCTCTCACACTCCATCTCTCTCTCTCTCTCTCTCCTCTCTCTCTCTCTTTTCTCTCTCTCTCCTCTCTCCTCTCTTCTTTCTCTCCCCTCTCTCTCCCCTCTTCCCTCCTCTCTCTCTCTCTCTCTCTCTCTCTGTCTATCTATCTATCTATCTATCTATCTATCTCTCTTTCTCTCTCTCTCTCTCTCTCCAAAGGAAATATAAGTACCATATTACACAAATATTTTGCTTTCAGAAGCTAAATGCATAACTGACTTCAAATAACCAGTCATGCCTTCAACACAGATATGGGTAGCGATATTTTTGGTAAGGATTTTGTTTATACATTTTAGTAAGATTGGGTCTGGACTTCGAATTCACATCCGACACTCAACAAAATATAGTAACATTATAGAAAACGCCTTTCGACATTTTGTAAAAGCACTTAAAGCAGTTGCAAACAGTAGTGTTGTAATGATATATTGCCCTTCAATATTTCCGTTTTTTTCATTAAAGATAAGAAGTTGCTGATCTTAACATTGCTGCTATAATGATAAGTAACATTATCAGTGAATATCGTGTGAATAAATCCAAAACAAAATCAAATTATGTAGATACACGATGCAGCATAGTGGAGTCCTGTTGCAAGAAACTTAATCAAGAACATGTTTGCAGTCGCGAGAGTAATCATGATAGAATTTCCTATATCAGTTTAATTTCCCTGGACCTGTAGGAGGTTACCTTACCTTATGACAAAGTTCCAGCAGGACAGAACAGGTAAAGCAATTTTACATCAATTAAATAACTATAACAGCGTTAAAATGTTGTTGTTTAATATCCAAGGAAAATAATTGGTTTTGGTATATCAGTTTATATTTGTTTGTGTTACCGTATCTACATTAATCTTGCATAACAATACAAGCAACGAGCAAGAGGCAACACACAGACTCATAGTATATTCAAGCTTTATTCATTTCTGTCACCCAAACTGTAGATGAGAGGAATATATCAAGAAACAGCTTATTGCGTACGTTAAGACATCTGTATGCTAGAGATAAAGTATGATTAAGTTAATGACATAACTGGTTCATTAGTCTGGGAGCGTCGGGATTTTTGCCGGAGAGTCAGAAGGAGTTCATTGCAGTTGCCGGATTCCGTAAGTCTCAGGCATGAATATAGATAGACGGATTGGTAGGTAAGTGGACAGAAAGACGGACTGACTGATAGACTGACGATGGCTGACGATGACTGCCAGACAGAGAGACTGACTGAATGAATGAATGATAGACTGACTGACTGTCTGACTGACTGATTGACTGACTGACTGTCTGACTGACTGACTGACAGACTGACTGACTACCAGACAGACAGACTGACTGACTGACAGGTAGACTGACTGACTGACTACCAGACAGACAGACAGAGAGACTGACTGGCTGACTGATAGACTGACTGACTGACTGACTGACTGACTGACTGACTGACAAACAGACAAACAGACAGATAGACTGACTGATTGACTGACTGACAAATAGATAGATAGATAATTATAGATAGAGTTATATATAGATAGATATCTAGATTCAGAAGTAGATATACAGATAGATATATAAATACAGAAGTAGATATTACCTACCTACTCATACGAGTAGTAATTGCGAGATTTTACACACACTCTCCGTGGGCATTAGAAACCGAATGTTGATTTGATTTTGCAATTATATAGGTATTTAATAACCCCCCTAACCAGGCCTCGAACCTTGGTCACTCCGGGAAGGAACCGGAGGACCAGCACTAAACCAGCCACACGACCCACCAAAAGAAGTAGATATACAGATAGATAAATAGCTATAGAAATATATATATATAGATGGATAGATAAAGAAATACAACTACTAAACCGTGGGTGAAACAAATTTTCACACAAAAAAAGAAAAAAAAAAAAAAAAAAAAAAAAAAGAAAGCGTATTGCATTGTGAAAAAGAAAATAAAAATTCCAAATATCCGTTGTGTAGAAAGTGGGTGGGACTTCTATACATCATTTATAGAGTCTACTCTCTTATATATATCATTCACAAAGTTTACATTATATGGACTGATTTACTATATGTATTACTCACTAAATATAAATAATGTAGTGGATTTGTATAAATCTGTAATATTGAAAAGTCGAACTATATAGGCATGCCATTTACAAAATCCAAGCTATGCGGATAGAACTTAATATCATTTGTAAATTCCATGTAAAGAGAGACTCGGTGATTCCTGTCGAGATTTTAATATTTTATTTAGGTTTATTTATTTATTCATTCCTTATTTTGCTTAAAGGTTGTCCTAGGTGTCTACTGCAGTGGAAATAATTATACGTAGAAGACATATTGGTAGACTGATTGATAACTAGACAGATCGAGTGAGAGAGAGAGGGGGGGGAGAGTAAAGGACAGAAAAAAAGATAGAGAAAGACAGGATAAATTGTTGTATAGTCCCGTTCTTTCAGCTTGCAACACAACATTGCAAGCTGCCAATCATATACCTATACTATTTACCTATATTATTCAGTCCGGCTTCCAAATTGTTGATAGCGAGTGGGGATTAGCTAATACTGATTATACAATAGCTTTTACTGGGCTCAATGTTTCACGAATGTTAATCATAGATTTGCCAATAGATACTTTTCCTGCTAAATAAGACGTATTTTTAGCTAACAAAAAAAAAAATAACAACGATATTTCATACATGTTTTCAAGCCCCCTCTATTGAACCCGTGGAAGTGAATAGCCAGTCCCTAGCGAGTCACATTAGATGGAATTAGTCACAGTATTCATCATGTGAAGCGTTTATTATTCATGATCCTACTGTGGGTGAAATTCCATGTAGACGCCCCTCCCCTCCCCACACACACAAACAACACGCTCAGTTATTTCGATGTGAACAGGAACTCAGTATCAATAAATACGAGTAAAAACGTCAAAGAGAAATAACTTATGACTTATTTGTGGCACATAAATTAAGACCTTGAATGCCAAAGGATCAACTTTTCTTAGAGGTTCATGAGAGTCGTGTCCATTAGAGAATCGCCACCGTTGTCGTTTTGTCCTTCGCGGAACATGCCTTTTACCTTACAAGCATATGGTAATCGCTCCAGCCGGCGAGGCGGAAAGGGAGCCCATTATGTGGGATTGTGTTCCATACGTATCGACGTCTGTGCATATCATGTGTTTATTTCTTTATTCATTCATCCGTTTAATTGATTGGTTATTTTATTCATCTGTCTATTTATCTATCTATCTATTCATCTATCTGTCTACTTTTATTTATCTATATATTTATTTATCTGTCTATTTTTTTTATCTATCTATTTTTCATCTATCTACTTTTTTATCTGTCTATTCATTTCACTTTATACATTTTATCTATTTATTTACCTATTTATTTATTTTCCGATTCCATTTTTTATATTATTTTTT
>NC_051401.1:2504364-2508459 GCF_015228065.2 Penaeus monodon
AAAAAAAAGAAAAATTTAAAAAAAAGGGGGGGGGGGTGGGGGGGGGGGGGGTGGGGGGGGGGGGGGAGGAGGGGAAAAACAAAAAAAAAAAAAAAAAAAAAAAAAAAAAAAATAAAAGAAAAAAAAAAAAAAAAAAGTAAAATAAATAAAAAAAATATAAAAAATTTAAAAAATTAAAATTAATTTTCGAAGAAAAAAAAGAAAAAAAAAAAATACTAGGGGGAAGCCATTTTAACGAGGAGAAGAAAAAAAAAAAAAAAAGAGAAAAAGAAGAAAAAAATTAAAAAAGGGGGAAAGAAAAGAAAAGAGGGGGGGCGAGAGGAGGAGAGTAAAAGAGAAGGGGGGAAAAGGGGAAAAAGAGAGAGAGAGAGAGGAGAGAGAAGGAGACGGGGAGAGGGGGAGAGAGGAGGGGCAGAGAAGAGAAGAAAAAGGAAAAAAAAAAAAGAGAAAGGGAAAGAAGAAAGGGAAAAGAGAAGAAAAAAGGGGAAGAATGAGAGAAAGAAGAGAAGAAAAGGGGAAAAAGAGAAAAAGAAGAGAAAGAAAAAAGAGAGAGAGGGGAGGGAGAGGAGAGAGGGGAGGGGGAGAGGAAGAGTGGAGAGAGGGGAGGGGGGGGAGAGAGGGGGGAGAGAGGAGAAGCAAGAAGAGGGGGGGGGGGGGGGAAGAAAACGAAGAGGGGAGAGAGAGAGAGAAAGGAGAAGAGAGAGGAGAAGAGAAAGAAGAAAAGGAAAAAGAAGAAAAAAAAAAGAGAAAAAAAATAGAATAAAAGAGAAGAGAAAAGAATAAAGGGGGAGAGAAGAAGAAAAAAAGAGAGAGAAGGGGGAGAAGAGAAAAAAAAGAAGAGAAAAGGGGAGAGAGGAAAAAGAGAGAGGGGGAAGGAGAAAAAAAGGGAAGGGGAGAGAGGGGGAAAGGGAGAAAGAAAGGGGAGGAAGAGGGAAGAAAAAGAGAAGAGAAGGGAGAGGAAAAAGGGAAAAGGGGAAAAAGAGAAGAGAAGAGAAAGGGGGAAAAGGGAGGGGGGGGGGGAAGGGAAAGAAAATGGGAAGCAAAAGGGAAAGAGAAAAAAAGGAGGAGAAGAGAAAAAAAAGAAAGGGGAGGAAAGGAGGAAAAAAAAAGGAGAGGAGAAAAAAAACGAGAAGAGAGAGAGGGGAGAAGAAGAGAGGGAAGGGGGGGGAGGGGGGGAGAGAGATGAGGAGAGAGAGAGAAGAAGGGGAAAGGGAAAAGAAGGGACGATAGAAAAGGAAGAAAAGAAAGGGAAGAAAAAAAAAAAAGAATAAAAAAAAATAGGAGAAGGGAATGAGAAAAAAAAAGGAAAAGGAAAGGGAAAAAAAAGGGGAAGAAAGAGGGGGAAAGGGGTTAAGGGGGAAAAAAAGAAATGGGGGGAAAAAAAAAAAAAAAAAAAAGAAAAGAAAGGAAAGAAAAGGGAAAAGGAGGAGAGAGAGAGAGAGAGGGAGAGAGAGAGAGAGAAAAGGGATGAGGGGGAGAGAGAGGGGAGGGAGAAAGGTGAGAGGGGGAAGGGGGGAGAGACGAGATGAGGAGGGGAGGAGAGGGAGAGAGGTTGGGAGAGGAGAAGAAGAAGAGAAGGGGAAACCCCAAAAGAAGGTAGAAGAGGAAGAAAAGGGGGAAAAAGAAGGGGAAAAAAACCAAAAAAAAAAAAAAAAAAACAGGAAGAAGGCCCCCGGGGAAAAGAACCCAAAAAAACGTGCCCCAGAGCGGGTCAAAATCCCAGAAAGAAAAGAGGGGGGGAAAGAGAATTTGGGAAAAAGGGAGGATCCCGAGGGGTTTTACAAAAAAACCCAAAAAAAATGGAAAAAGTAAAAAAGAGGGAGGAGAGAGAGGAGGGGGGGGGAAGAGAGAGGGGGGGAGAGGGAGAGGGGGAGAGAGATGAGAAAAGAGAGAGAGGAGAGAGAGAGAAAAAAATAAAACGCACAAAGTTTATACAGCAACAACACCCCCGAAAAAACCCAAGGGGGGATTTTTTTATTTACCAAAAATTAAAAAAAATTTTACCTTTCGACTTTGCACAAGAGCATGGGGACATTCTCAAAATAAAAAAGTTTACGTCGTTGTACAAACGTTTTTTTTTTTTTGTGAAAAACCAAAAAAAAAAAGTAACGAAAGACATGGTGAATTATTTTTCTCTTGTTCTAAAATCTTTCCTTTATGTACTAGGCTAAAGACAATAGATTTTATTGAAAGGGGAAATTTCCTTTTCTAACAGAACCGAAAAGTAATTTTTAAAAGCCACTATGCGTATGTTTTGGGTTTTACGGGGTACGGAGCCCACTCCCGGGGTATACCAATTCACGATATCCCTCTAAAATCAAATAAAAAAGGATGATAATAGTATTAAAATTTTGCTAAAAAAAAAAAAATTTAAAAATAAAAAAATGAAAATTTTTCATAATGATAAAATAGTAATAATGATAATGAAAAAGATAAAAAAACAATAATAATTTAGAAAAATGACATTTTAGTAGAAAATAGTAGTAAAAGTAGTTAGTAGTAATGAATTATAATAATAATAATGATAATAATAATAATAAAAAATAATAATAAAATAATGATAAAAATAATAATAACTACAACAAAAAAAACAACAACAACAACAACAACAAAACAATAATAATAGAAATGATAAAAACAACAAAAATAATAATAATGATAATAATACTAATAATGATAATTAATCACATCATCATAATAATGATAATAATAATAATGGTGATAACAATAACAATAACAATAAGAACAATTAGGTGAATAAATAAAAAACCAACAAACAGCAAAAATTTGGTTCACGATAAGTTAAATCTAATCCCAAAACCAGATTCTCACGACTAATTCAACTCTTTACAAATGTGCAGCGTGGAATTTTAAAATGGATTTATACAGAAAGCGTTATTGTTGTGTCAACAACTGTGACATCCAAACTGTCAGATTATTTACCTTTAATTTTCTGTCGTCGTAAACCTGGCATTTGCATATGATCGTTGTCTGTTTAAAAAAATACATGTAGATCTAAATCAGTATAAAATAATTTGTGTATGGCACTCGTGTCTTCCATGTAAATTGAAAGCTCAAGTTTAGATTCCCTTTAATGAAAAAAAAGTATGGCACTATTTATGGCGCAGTGTCCCCCGTCCTCTTTTGGTTGCGACCCTAAATACAGTCTTATCCCGGACTACTGACCCAAAAATGTGTGAACGTTGTGGTATAAATTCAAACCATTTTTGTGCTAGTTATACCGGCAGGTGTTTATGATCTTACTTTAAATTTTATTGTATAGGCTTATATTACAACACTATGAATTTCAATAAAAATTGAAAAAGGGAAAGAAAACAAGTGCTCAAAAACATTTATTTTACTTTATTTTTATCATTATTTATTTTTAGATACCATCCAGCGACTCTGGTTAAAAAAACCCTAACGACCATGGAGTTATTCTAAATATGTAAACAGATCTAAAAAAAAAGAAAGAAAGAAAAAAAGCCGAATTACGTTACAAAAAATCCCTTTGATGAAAACGCATCATCAAGAATATTTGAACACAATACATCTGCCAAACACTTTCGCTGAAACCGCGAGGGTCAGTAGGAAATCAATACAGAGTAGAGGTAAGGTTCTCCGGTCCGGGGGAAAGATTATTTAAGATGCGTATTGACTCGCCGCGCTGAAGGAAGGTGTGGAGTTGATACGAAATTCCCTCTCTCAGAACTTAGTTAAAGGTAAACAGAGACGATATCCGTGTACGCAAAACCATTTCTACGACGCTATAGGATTCTATTTCTGACGCTTCAATAGGAACAGTTCCCTCCACCCCTAAGTTTAGCATTAAGCTGTTGGCAATATGAAACCGCCAGTTTCGACGTCTTGGATTCGAAACAAACGTGAATGCGGTTTTGAGCATGTGCTTCGGAGACAAGAGTCGAAAAACCCGGGGAATCAAACATAGACAACGCTAAATGGTGATGGTTAATGGTTAGAACATATAAGTGCGCCAGACATCTAAGGTTATTTAGCACTCTCTGATTGGTGAACGTACGATTGGGAGGAGTTTGCTAGTCCATTCGGATGGTATCTTTATAAAAAAATAATTGT
>NC_051401.1:2513559-2516059 GCF_015228065.2 Penaeus monodon
GTCTAATTTGCCTTTGCTGGGAAGTCTGTTTCCTCTTCTTCTCTCTTTCCTTGTCGATTTACCTACTTATCTATCTATCTACCTATATCTATACATCTGCCTTTGTATGTGTCTGTATACGTACTCACACATATGTGTTTGTGTGTGTGTTTATATGTATATATATATACACACACACACATATATATATATATATATATATATATATATATATATATATGCATATATATGTATCTCTCTCTCTCTCACTATATATATACATATATATACATATGTGTGTGTGTGTGTGTGTGTGTGATTGAGTGTGTGTGTGTGTGTGTGTGTGTTTGTGTGTGTGTGTTTGTGTGTGTGTGTGTTTGTGTTGTGTTGTGTGTGTGTGTGTGTGTGTGTGTGTGTGTGTGTGTGTGTGTGTGTGTGTGTGTGTGTGTGTGTTATATCGCAAGTGTAAGCTCTGAAAACGATTCAGTTTTTCAGTTTTAAACTGCACAAAGACAAGGCTGCAGGCATTATTTAAAGTGCTTTGAAGGTGAGTGAAAAATTTGGTTTTATACTGTTGCAGGCAGAAAACACTGCATCAAAAAAGAAAAACGAGAAAAAGGAAGTAATGTAGACTTTAGACAGCGTTACAAGCACAAGCAAACAATCACAAAATACAGACGAGCAGCTTATGAAAAGGAGATGCAGTCAGAAGTGCCGTCTCTGGCTCTTCTCTTTCTTCCAGATCATGTCACTTAGAAAAAGTTTTGCCATAATGCCCAGGGAATGCTGATGTTCAGAGGACAGTTGGTTGAGCGGAAAATAACAAGAACTGTAGACGCAGCTTTCAGAAAGAATGCAGAAGTTACTGAGCTGAATTTACTTACTAATAACGACTGCTTGATGCAATTACTCTGTGCTTGTGCTTGCAGTTTCGCATTTTATAGAGTATAAATTGATAGATTAAAAAAATAAATGATTATAAAGATGGTAATAATAATGGTAATACTGCTGCTGATGATGATATGAACATTAATAATTACAATTATAATAATAATGATAGTAAAAATAATAATAGATACAATAATGATAATGATAATAATGATAATGATGAAAATTATAAAATGATAGTAATAATATTAGTGTAAAAATAATAATGATAACGATAATAATAATAATAACAACAACAACAACAACAACAGTAATAATAATAATAATAATAATAATAATAATAATAATAATAATTATTATTATTATTATTATTATTATCATTATAATAATAATAATAATAATAATAGCAATAATAAGGATGATAAAAATTAAGATAACAATAATGATGGTGATGATGATGATGATGATGATGATGAGGATGTTGAGAAGAAGAAGAAGAAGAAGAAGAAGAAGAAGAGGAGGAAGAAGAAAAAGAAGTCGAAGAAAAAGAAGAAGAATTATAATAATAACAAATATATAATAATAATCCTCATCATCATCATCACCATCATCATCATCTCTGTGTTATCACCGACCAACTACTTGGCGCCATGATTCAATGTGAGTAGCATGACTTGGCGATTTCGAGGCTCGTGGAGTGGATGGAATTTATTCGTCAGCTGAATGTGCCGGAGTTACAACGGTCATCTAGCAATAATAAATAAGTGCCATATTACATTTGGTTTGATATTTATAATGATAGATATCAGAAAACGACAGGAATATTTATTGTTTTACTAAATAACTACGAATTTACAGTTAACTTTAACTTCAATCCTCTCCTTGTCTACTAATTATGAATTATAAAAAAAGGGAAAAAAAGTGATGGGGTCGAGGCAGTCACCCCCACTTCCCGGTACTTTCCGTTATTATTTCGACAGAAACTTATTAGTCCTTTCCTTTTAGCTTTCACAATTCCCATCTCCTACACTTTACTTTGGTCTGTTGTTCATTTCACAGTTATTATTTGGTCATTTAGAATTGTCACCTTCAACATATTCAGTTGCTGTGTCCAATAATTAATAACAACAGCAGGTATCAGTAGATATGTCATGTTGGCATCCCCCCATTTTCCTCAACTTTTTTGTCTCTCTCTCTGAATGAAGATGAAATCAGTGACTCAATGACTCGTCTTATTTAACACAAATTCATTTCATATGAATTTTTACATTTACATTAATTTACTAATCAAGTATTACAACCTTCATTTTCCGGGTAAAACAAGATTTTTAACACCCGGCTCTCAACACCCCTGTGTGCACGATGAAAGCAATGACTCATCTGACCATAAGACGTGATCATAAAATTGAATATCGATCTCGAAAATAATGATAATGATAATAGTAATGATAATATTATTAATAATAATTATGATGATAATAATAATAACAATAAGAAGAAGAAGAAGAAGAAGAAGAAGAAGAAGAAATATAATAATGCTAATGCTAATAACAATGATAGCAATAATAATGATGATATTATTAATGATCTCTCTCTCTCTCTCTCTCTCTCTCTCTCTCTCTCTCTCTCTCTC